>NC_081562.1:51853279-52118693 GCF_022355385.1 Mustela nigripes
ATGACCTGAGCCGAAGGCAGCGGCTTAACCCACTGAGCCACCCAGGCACCCAAGATTTTATTTTATTTATTTATTTATTTTATTTTTTAAAGTTTTTATTTATTTATTTGACAGACAGAGATCACAAGTAGGCAGACAGGCAGGCAGAGAGGAGGAAGCAAGCTCCCTGCTGAGCAGAGAGCCCGATGCGGGGCTTGATCCCAGAACCCTGAGATCATGACCTGAGCCGAAGGCAGAGGCTTTAACCCACTGACCCACCCAGGTGCCCCTTATTTTATTTATTTGACAGAGAAAGACACAGTGAAAGAGGGAACACAAGCAGGGGGAGTGGGAGAGGGAGAAGTAGGCTTTCCACTGAGCAGGGAGCCCGGTATGGGGCTCCACTCCAGGACCCTGGATCATGACCTGAGCTGAAGGCAGACATTTAACAACGAAGGCACCCAGGCACCCTCCATTGTTCTGTCTTTTACAAAAATGTCTTCTTTTTTTTTTCTTTCTTTTTTAAAATTAATTTTATTTTTTTTAATTAACATATAATGTATTATTAGCCTGAGGTGTACAGGTCTGTGAATCGCCAGGTTTACACACTTCACAGCACTCACCATAGCACATACCCTCCCCAATGCCCATAACCCCACCACCCTCTCCCCCACTCAACCCTCAGTTTGTTTTGTGAGATTAAGAGTCTCTTATGGTTTGTCTCCCTCCCAATCCCATCTTGTTTCATTTATTCTTTTCCTACCCCCTAACCCCCAACATTGCATCTCCCCTTCCTCATATCAGGGAGATCATATGATAGTTGTCTTTCTCTGATTGACTTATTTAGCTCAGCATAATACCCTCTAGTTGCATCCATGTCATCCCAAATGGCAAGATTTCATTTCTTTTGATGGCTGCATAGTATTCCACTGTATATATCTATATCTCATCTTCTTTATCCATTCATCTGTTGATGGACATCTAGGTTCTTTGCATAGTTTGGCTATTGTGGACATTGCTGCTATAAACATTGGGGTGCACGTTCCCCTTCGGATCTCTACGTTTGTATCTTTAGGGTAAATACCCAGTAGTGCAATTGCTGGGTCATAGGGTAGTACTATTTTCAACATTTTGAGGAACCTCCATGCTGTTTTCCAGAATGGTTGCACCAGCTTGCATTCCCACCAACAGTGTAGGAGGGTTCCCCTTTCTCCACATCCTCGCCAGCAGCTGTCATTAATTGACTTGTTAATTTTAGCCATTCTGACTGGTGTGAGGTGGTATCTCATTGTGGTTTTGATTTCTGTCTCCCTGATGCTGAGTGATGTGGAGCACTTTTTCATGTGTCTGTTAGCCATCTGGATATCTTCTTTGCAGAAATATCTGTTCCTGTCCCCTGCCCATTTCTTGATTGGACTATTTGTTCTTTGGGTGTTGAGTTTGATAAGCTCTTTATAGATTTTGGATATTAGCCCTTTATCTGATATGTCGTTTGCAAATATCTTTTCCCATTCTGTCAGTTGTCTTTTGGTTTTGTTAATGTTTCCTTTGCTGTGCAAAAGCTTTTGATCTTGGTGAAATCCCAATAGTTCACTTTTGCCCTTGCTTCCCTTGCATTTGACGATGTTCCTAGGAAGAAGTTGCTGTGGCGGAAGTTGAAGAGATTGTTGCCTCCTCAAGGATTTTGATGGATTCCTGTCTCACATTGAGGTCCTTCATCCATTTTGAGTCTATTTTTGTGTGTGGTGTAAGGAAATGGTCCAGTTTCATTTTTCTGCATGTGGCTGTGCAATTTTCCAAAAATATTTGTTGAAGAGACTGTCTTTTTTCCATTGGACATTCTTTCCTGCTTTGTCGAAGGTTAGTTGACCATAGAGTTAAGGGTCTATTTCTGGGCTCTCTATTCTGTTCCATTGATCTATGTGTCTGTTTTTGTGCCAGTTACCATGCTGTCTTGCTGATGACAGCTTTGTAATAGAGCTTGAAGTCTGGAATTGTGATGCCACCCACTTTGGCTTTCTTTTTCAATATTCCTCTGGCTATACTAGGTCTTTTCTGGCTCCATATAAATTTTAGGATTTTTTGTTCCATTTCTTTAGAAAAAATGGATGGGACTTTGATAGGGATTGCATTAAATGTGTAGGTTGCTTTAGGTAGAATAGACATTTTCAAAATTTTGTTCTTCCAATCCATAAGCATGGAACATTTTTTCCATTTCTTTTTGTCTTCCTCAATTTCTTTCATGAGTACTTTATAGTTTTCTGAGTATAGATTCTTTCCTCTTTGGTTAGGTTTATTCCTAGGTATCTTATGGTTTTGGGTGCAATTGTAAATAGGATCGACTCCTTCATTTCTCTTTCTTCTGTCTTGTTGCCAAATCTGCTGGAACTTGTACAGGAATTCAGTAAACTGTCAGAATACAAAAATGTCTTCTTGGGGCACCTTGGTGGTGGTGCAGTCAGTTAAGCATCAGTCTATTGCTTTCAGCTCAGGTCATGATCTCAGAGTGCTGATATAGGGCTGAGTTTGGCTGTGAGCTCAATGCAGTCTGCTTAAGGCTCTTTCTCCCTCACACCCTGCCCCACCCTCCCCCCCGCCCCTGTATGTTCTCTTTCTTTCTCAAATAAATAAATAAATAAAATCTTTAAGAAAATGGGGGGGACACTTAGGTGGCTCAGTCAGTTAAGTGGCTGCCTTCAGCTCAGGTCATGATCTTAGGGTCCTGGGATGGAACCCCACCTAGGGCACTCTGCTCAGCAGGGAGTCTGCTTCTCCCTCTCCCTTTGTCCCTCCCTGTCCACTGTAGATCTCTCTCTCTCTCTCTCAAATGAATAAATAAAATCTATTTTTTTTAAAGATTTTATTTATTTATTTGTCAGAGAGAGAGAGTGAGCACAGGCAGAAAGAGTGGCAGAGGGAGAAGCAGGCTCCCTGTGGAGCAAGGAGCCCAATGCGGGACTCTATCCCAGGATGCTGGGATCATGACCTGAGCCAAAGGCAGCCGCTTAACCAACTGAGCCACCCAGGCATGCCAAATAAAATCTATTTAAAAAAAGAAGAAGAAATGTCTTCTTGAACTCTTTTGAAAGGTTTTTAGTTATGAAAAGACTATGCATCCTTCTTCAGGATTTGGCAATGAGACCTTCCTCAGATGTAATACTTAAGATGTGCCTTTAAAACTAATCATTATGGGACACCTGGGTGGCTTAATCATTAAGCATCTGCCCTGGGCTCGGGTCATGATCCCAGGGTCCTGGGACCAAGCCCCACATCGGGCTCTCTGCTTGGTGGGAAGCCCACTCCTCCCTCTTCCACTCCTCCTGCTTGTGTTCACTCTCTGGATATGTCTCTGTCAAACAAACAAACAAACATAAAATCTTTTAAAAAATCAATCAAACAATAAAACTAATTTTTACAAAATCTGCATCCTCTTCATCACGAGGTATAACTATTTTTTTTTCTTTATGCATTACTACTTTCAAGTCATATAATAATTTGTTCCAAAAGAGCAGTTACTTGCAACAGTTGCAACTAAAAAACCATCCTGTGGTTTCAGGTGCTTGGTTAGGTCTCCTGTGAGCTATGTATGCAGTCCTAATAAATTCTTCCCTCATAAAAGCCCTGCCAACACTCAGAATGAGGTGTCTATGGAGATGGTCGGCCACTTGTTGAGAGGCTCAGGATAGTTAGTCCCAATTACTACTGGCAAGTTATTACAGAAAGGTTAAGAACTGGATGAGTTGGGGTGCCTGGGTGGCTCAGTGGGTTAAGTCTCTGCCTTTGGCTCAGGTCATGATCTCAGGGTCCTGAAATCGAGCCCTGCATCGGGCTCTCTGCTCAGCGTGGAGCCTGCTGCCTTCTCTCTCTACCTGCCTCTCCGTCTACTTGTGATCTCTCTCTGTTAAATAAATAAATAAAATCTTTTAAAAATATTAATTTTTTAAAAGATTTTATTTATATATTTGACAGACAGAGATCACAAGCAGGCAGAGAAGCAGGCAGAGAGAGAGATCACAAGTAGGTGGAGAGAGAGGGAAGCAGGCTCCCCGCTGAGCAGAGAGCCAGATGTGGGGCTCAATCCCAGGACCCTGGATCATGACCTGAGCCAAAGGCAGAGGCTTTAACCCACTGAGCCACCCAGGTGCCCCTAATATTAATTTTTTAATGTTACACATATGTATTTTTTTAAAGATTTTATTTATTTATTTGACAGAGAGAGATCACAATTAGGCAGAGTGGCAGGCAGAGAGAGAGGGAGAAGCACGCTCCCTGCTGAGCAAAGAGCCCAATGCGGGGCTCGATTCCATGACCCTGAGATCATGACCTGAGCCGAAGGCAGAGGCTTAACCCACTGAGCCACCCAGGCACCCCACACACATGTATTTTTTTGACTTACGAACTTAGTTCATGACTTGTTTAACTTATTAACTCAGTTTATAAGTTTTACACATATGTGTGTGTGTGTGTGTGTGTGTGTGTGTGTGTGTGTATATATATATATATATATATATATATATATACACATATATATAGTTATGGGTTGAATTGTGTCTCCCCACCCCAAAATATGTTGAAGTCCTAACACTTCGTACCTGTGGATATAACTTTATTTGGAAATAAGGTTTTTGCAGATGTAATCAAATTAAGATGAGGTCGTTGGGGTGGGCCCTAATCAAGTTTGATTGGTATCCTTCTGGTGGGGGGACATTTGGACAGAGACACACAACCAGAGGGAGGCTGTATGATGACCAGCAGAGACTGGGGAGATGCAGCTGCAAGCAAAGACAGGCAAGGATGGCTTGCTGCCATCAGAAGCAGAAAGAGAAAAGGAAGGATTCTACCCAGAGGTTCGGAGGGAGCACAGACGTACTGATATCTTGACTGTGGACTGCTAGTTTCTGGAGCTGTGAAAAAATAAAGTTCTGTTACTTTATTTTTCTTTAAGATTTTAATTTTTTATTTGACAGAGAGGGAGAGAGAGTGTGAGAAAGCACAAGCTGGGGGAGCAGCAGGCAGGGGGAGAGGGAGAGGGAGAAGTAGACTCCCCATGGAGCAGGGAGCCCTAGGAGGAGCTCAGTCCCAGGACCCTTAGATCATGGTCTGGGCCAGAGGCAGACTGAGCCACCCAGGCACCCTTTCATTACTTTTTTTTTATTTTATTTTTTAAAGATTTTATTTATTTACTTGACAGAGAGAGAGAGAGAAAACAGGAGGGAGAGTGAGCAGTGGGGAGGAGCAGAGGCAGAGAGAGAGAAGCAGGGTCCATGCTGAGCAGGGACTATCTCAGTGTCCTGGGATCATGACCTGAGCTAAAGGCAGATGCCTAACCAACTGAGCCACACTCCTCTGTGGCTTTAAACCAACAGTCTGGGTACTTTTTGTGTGGGAGTCCTATGACGCTAATATGATAATTAAAACAAAAGTTACTTTTTTTTAAACAAAAGTTTTGATAAATGATACTTTTACCATATACATTGAGTTTTACTCTACTCTGTTTAATTTTTTGTAAATGCTTATCATAACTAGTCCATTGATATTACAACCTCTAAGAGGTTGGGATCCATAGTGTGAAAAATATCAGACTACAAATGTTCTTTAAGTTCCATCCATCCTTCCTTCTTCTCTCCCTTCCTTCCTGTCTTCCTTTTTCATATTTTATTTTATTAGAGAGAGAGAGCATGTGTGCACATGAGTGGAGGGAGGGGCAGAGAGAGAATCAGACTTCCTGCTAAGCAGGGAGCCCAATGTGGGGCTCAGTCAGGACCCTGAGATCATGACCTGAGCAGAAGGCAGATGCCCAATGGGCTGAGCCACCCAGCCCATTTTTTTTTTTTAAATAAATCAGCCCATTTTTTTAAAAATAAATCTTCTTAAAGATTTATTTATTTGAGAGAGCGTGGGGGGAGGGGCAGAAAGAGAGAATCTCACGTTGACTTCGCACTGAGTGGGGAGTTAAGGTTCTTTCTAAACTTTCTAAACTTGAGAGTTTGTGATTTTAGGAGACATAAATGGGGTCTAGATCAGGAGAACCAGAACACAAAAAAGACCTAGCTTTGTATCCTATTCTCCTTTTAGCTGATCTTTAACCTATAATCCCTTCTACAGTCTGGAAAGAAGACAAGTATTTTAATAATTGACAACACAGAGGGTAGCTCAGTGGGTTAAGCGGTGGGCTCTTGGTTTCGGCTCAGGTGGTGATCTCAGAGTCCTGGGATTGAGCTCCATGTGGGGCTCTGTGCTCAACGAGGGGTCTTCTTGAGGATTCTCTTTCTCCCTCTGCCCCTCCACTTCCTTGCACACTCTCTTCTCTCTCTCAGACAAATAATTTGTCTCTCTCAGACAAATAAATAAATCTTTACAATGCAAAGTTATAGCATTAAAGAAAAGATTGTTTATTGGGCTGCCTGGGTGGCTCAGTGGGTTAAGCATCTGCCTTCTGCTCAGGTCATGATCCCAGGGTCCTGGGATCAAGCCCCGCATCAGGCTCTCTGCTCAGCGGGAAGCCTGCTTCCCTCTCTCTCTCTTGATTGTGATCTCTGTCAAATAAAATAAATAAAATATTTTTAAAAAGATTGTTTATTAATGACTCCTTGTTCATAGTTCCCTTTCCCCCAAATAACAAATATTAAAACAATTATAAACTAAATGCGATGACTTTATCCCACCGTTCTAGATTAACTGACAGTTTCAGAGATGTTGGACAAAGGGTATAAACTTGCAGCCAGAAGGTAAGTTCTCAGGATAAAGCACAGCATTGTGTGGGGTGTCTGGCTGGCTAAGTCAGTGGAATGCACCACTCTTGGTCTGGGGCTGTGGGTTCAAGCCTTGGTGTTGGGAATAGAAGTTACTTATAAAAAAAATAAAATCTTAAAAATCCTAGGAATAATAATAATACAAATAAATGAATAAAATGCCTCTGAAACTGAGTCTGGGTAAAAAAAAGTACTGACTTTCCAGTCTGGCTATTTGGCTAACAGATTTGACTAGTCTTCTATCAAAAGGCATCATGGGGCACCTGACTTAGTGGGGAAAGCCTGCCACTCTTGATCCTGGAGTTGTAAGTTCAAGCCCCACGTTGGATGTAGAGATTATGAACAAAAAATGAATAAACTTTTTTAAAAAAGGTATCATTCTGTAGATCAGAACCTATGTACAGGTTAATTGATGGGTTGAAAGCTAGTCAAGGAAGACAGTTATGCTAATGCATGGGCAGCAGTATATGAGAGTGATAAAGAACTTGCACTTTTCTTTTTAAGTTTGTTTATTTATTTGTGTATGTATGTATATAATCTCTACACCCAGCATGAAGCCTGAATTCATGACCCTGAGATCAAGATTGCATACTCTACCAACTGAGTCAGTCAGGCACCCCATAATTTGCTTCTTTCTTTCTTTTTTTTTAAGGTTTTATTTACTTGAGAGAGAGAGTATGTGTGAGTGAGAGAGAGAGAGAGCATGAGAGGGGTGAGGGTCAGAGGGAGAAGTAAACTCCCTGCTGAGCAGGAAGCCTGATGTGGGACTTGATCCCAGGACTCCAGGATCATGACCTGAGCCGAAGGCAGTTGCTTAACCAACTGAGCCACCCAGGCGCCCAACTTATTTCTTAAAATGATGCTAATAGGGGCTCCTTGCTGGCTCACTTGGTTGAGCATGGGACTCTTTTTTTATTTTTATTTTATTTTTTATTTTATTTTATTTTATTTTTTTATTTATTTATCAGAGAGAGAGGGGGAGAGAGTGAGCACAGGCAGACAGAATGGCAGGCAGAGGCAGAGGGAGAAGCAGGCTCCCCGCTGAGCAAGGAGCCCGATGTGGGACTCGATCCCAGGACGCTGGGATCATGACCTGAGCCGAAGGCAGCTGCTTAACCAACTGAGCCACCCAGGCGTCCCGGGACTCTTTTTTTAAATTTTTTTTTAAAGATTTATTTATTTATTTGACAGAGATCACAACTAGGCAGAAAGGCAGGCAGACAGAGAGGAGGAAACGGGCTCCCTGTTGAGCAGAGAGCCCGATGCGGGGCTCCATCCCAGGATCCTGGCATCATGACCTGAGCCGAAGGCAGGGGCTTTAACCCACTGAGCCACCCAGGTGCCCCGAGTATGGGACTCTTGATCTCAGGGTCGTGAGTTCAGGCCCCACACTGGCTGTAGAGCTTACTTAAAAATAAAATGATACTAATAATCCTCACCTCCATAAAATGTTGGGATTAAATAAGTTCATTACATATTAATTAATACGTAGTAATGATAAATAATACATAATTACTTTGCACAGAATGAAGGTACATAAAACACTGTCACATTGTAAACCGTTAATAAATATTAGATATATCTTTAAATTTTTATTTATTTATTTATTTATATTATTTTATTTTTTTTTTAATTTTATTTATTTATTTGACAGACAGAGATCACAAGTAGGCAGAGAGGCAGGCTGAAAGAGAGAGAGGAAGAAGCAGGCTCCCTGCCGAAAAGAGAGCCCGATGTGGGACTCTATCCCAGGACCCTGAGATCATGACCTGAGCTGAAGGCAGAGGCTTAACCCACTGAGCCACCCAGGCGCCCCAAAATTTTATTTATTTTTAAAAAATTTCTTTTCAATGTTCCAGAATTCATTGTTTATGCACCACACCCAGAGCTCCATATAATACATGCCCTCCTTAATACCCACCACCAGGCTCACCCAACCTTCTACCCACTCCCCTCCAAAACCCTCAGTTTGTTTCTCAGAGTCCACAGTCCCTCATGGTTCGTCTCCCCCTCCAATTTCCCCCAACTCACTCCCCCTCATTCTATTTTCTTTTCTTTTCTTTTTAATTAACATATATTATTAGCCCCAGGGGTACAGGTCTGTGAATTGTCAGGCTTACACACAAATATTAGATATTTTTATCACTGTAAGATTGTAAGCTCCTTGAAGGCAGAAACCCTAATTTAAACATCTTTGTGTATACTTCATAAGTCCAAATACTGTCCCTTGCTTATGGAAGCCATGCAATAAAGTTGGCTGAAGGAATTCACTTCTAACAACCCACCAGTGCTCCTACCATTTTTTCATCCTTTATAAACATTTCTCAAAGACTATAATATGAAATACCAGAGTGCGCTTCATGGGCATTAAATGCATCTCACTGAGTTAAATGGCAGCAGCAGGTGGAAAGGCTCTAAGCTTCAGACATGGGAAAAGTTTTAAGGGCGTGCGTGAGGTCTATCATTGGCCTGTCAGCAGGGTTAGATCTAGAAGCCAGAATTCCCAACAGCACAGCCCAGATGAGGTGGGCTAGTCTTTTATAAAAAACTTCATCAGAGTTCAGCTTAAACCATGGTACTTTTTTTTTTTTTTAAGATTTTATTTATTTATCAAAGAGAGAGGGGGAGAGAGCGAGCACAGGCAGACAGAATGGCAGGCAGAGGCAGAGGGAGAAGCAGGCTCCCCGCTGAGCAAGGAGCCCGATGTGGGACTCGATCCCAGGACGCTGGGATCATGACCTGAGCCGAAGGCAGCTGCTTAACCAACTGAACCACCCAGGCGTCCCTAAACCATGGTACTTTTGAGAAGCCTGGATAGCTCAGTGGGTTAAGTGTCTGCCCCGCTGCTGGGATCATGGTCCCAGGGTCCTGGGATCAAGTCACATGCTTCTCCCCCTGCTTGTGCTCTCTCTCTCTCTCTATCTGATAAATAAATAAGTAAAATCTTCAAAACTATGGTACTTCCTAGGGAAAACGGGATATTTTCCAAGGAAAGGAAGGCTTTCCTTTCTTTTTTAGTTCGTCATTTATAGAAGGTCATGCAAGTTTTAGGGATCATTTTGAGAAAAGAGAAAATGATCACGACTCTTTGTTTTTGCAAAACATCTTTCCATCCTTGGTCAGAGGCACTCATGGTTTGCATATTTGCCAGCATACCGGGCATGTCTCTGTGCATCCCGCCTCCTTTACTTTGCATAATAGCAGCGATCTTTTTCCTGTTTCCACATTTCATCAAAAAGGTCATTTTTAAAAAGATATATTTATTCATTTGAGACAGAGAGAGTATGCACATGTGCAAGTTGGGGGGGGGGTGGCCCAGGAGAGGGACAAAGAGAATCCCCAAGCAGACTCCCCACTGAGCGCAGAACCCGACATGGGGCTCAATCCCAGGACCCTGAGATCACAACCTGGGCCCAAATCAAAAACTGGATGCTGAACTGACTGAGCCATCCAGGTGCCCCAGAAAGATTTTTTTTTTAATTAAAAAAAAAACATAAAATAAAAACAAATTTTAATAAAAATATTTTTTTAAGGGGCGCCTGGGTGGCTCAGTGGGTTAAGCCTCTGCCTTCTGCTCAGGTCATGATCCCAGGGTCTTGGGATCGAGTCCCGCATTGGGCTCTCTGCTCAGCAGGAAGCCTGATTCCTCCCTCTCTCTCTGCCTGTCTCTCTGTCTACTTGTGATCTGTCTGTCAAATAAATAAATAAAATCTTAAAAAAAAAAAAAGGCAGACACTAAAAATATTTTTTTTAAATAAAATTAAAAAGAAAAATTTTTTTTAAAGTAGGCTTTATGCCCAGTGTGGGGTTTAAATTCACTACCCCCAAGATCAAGAGTCACATGCTGTACTGGACTGACTTAGCCAACCAGGTGCCCCTATTTTTTGTGTTTTAAATTGGTTTTCAGAGGCTACGTATACATTCACAATGGCATATATCCAATTAACTCCTTTCTGAGCCGAAGCAAGCTTATGTACATTTAAGATATTAGACTAACTTGTAAATAAAGAAAAGTCGTCCGGATCACCAGTTATTTTCATTTACCTGTTTCTCACAATCAAAGCAATTAAGTAAGTATTTTCACTAACTGAACACACTACTTCCCCCAGAAGATTGAATTTCCCCCCTTAAAGAAATGAAAGATGACGGAGCAGACAGAAGGGGGTGGTGATTAATGTTTTTTCAATCCCCATTTTTCATCAGTATGTAGTGACCTTTGTGGTTTTCTCCCCAAAGCCACTGCACCTTTCTTTACTATGTACCAGCCTTTTGGCTTTGGTGGGATGTGCTTCAGCTCCAAAAGTTTTTCCCGATAAGTGTAAAGGGATTGTTTTCAAACAAAGCAGAATGGGCTCCCACCACTCCAAACTGGGAAATGGTATGTGTGTGGGTGAAGTGTTTAGTGGCATTTAGTGTTTGGGGAGCCAGGGTGCTGTGGGACAGTCTTACACCGTGAAGACCTATCTTCCCAAAATGCCAACAATACCCCGGTTGAAAAATACTTGTGTACAGTCAGTCAAGAGGTCTCGTCACCCTTGCCACAGTGATTGGTTGAGGTGTCCGGTCTTCAGCCAATCAGAACTTGGCATTCGCCTGCGCTCAGCCCAACAACTCATCAGTGAAGACTTATGATTGCAGTATAATTTACATGCATAAAAGCACATCATTATTAGGAATAGAGATCAATGAATCATCACAAAATAATTACACTCACGCAACCACCACTTAGATTAAAAAATACAACACTGGCAGCATCAAGCTTCTTAGGCTCCCTCACAATCACAGCCCTTTTCCCTTCTTCAAAGGGAACCACTTTATGGACTTTTGACAACATGGATTCATTTTACCCGACTTTCAATTCATATTATATATGATATATTATATATATCACATATATACACCATTTATATTCAATTTAAAAATATATAAAATATAAAATAAAAATATATGGTTGTATAATATTCCATTGTATGACTATGACAGTGTTTGATTACTGATGGACATTAGGATTGTTGCAAATTTGGGCTATTATAAACAATGTTACCAACATCTTGTATGTGAATTTTAATGAACACATGCTTATTCATTTAGGATATACGTAGGAGTGGAGATAACGGGTTATAGTACATATATATGTTCACCTTTAATAGATACTACTAAACAGTTTTCACAGTAGTTGTGGTAATTTACACTCCCACCAGCAACTTAGGGGAGTTCTTGTTGTTCCATAGTCTTATCATCATTTGATATTTTCAGTCTGTGTAATTTTAGTCATTCTTGGGAGTGTGTACTTTTATCTCTTTATTTATTTATTTTTAAAGTAAACTCTCTGCTCATCGTGAGGGCTTGAACTCAAGAGACCAAGATCAAGAGTCAGATATTCCACCCACTGAGCCAGCCAGGTGCCCCTATTTATCTTAAGATTTTATTTATTTGAGAGAGAGAGAGAGAATGCAAGCACAGGAACCAGAAGAGAGGGGCAGGAGGAGAGACAGAGGGAGAAGCAGACTCCTGCTGATCAGGGCGCCTGATGTGGGGCTTGATCCAAAGACCCTGGGATCATGACCTGAGCTGAAGGCAGATGCTTAACTGAGCCACCCAGGTGCTCCCTTCTTTATAGTTTTAATTAGCAATTTCTTGATCTGCATTTCTTCACTCATGCTATTCAGCACACTTTATTATTATTATTATTTTTTAAGATTTTATTTATTGGAGAGAGTGAGAGTGAGCACACAAGTTGGGGGCATGGAGGGAGGAGCAGCAGACTCCCTGCTGAGCAGGGAGCCAGATATAGGGCTGGGTCCCAGGACCCTGGGATCACAACCTGAGCCAAAGGCAGAAGCTTAATCGCTTGAGCCACGCCGGTGCCTGTATTCAGCACATTTTAATGTATTTATTGGTTACTCTTTTTTTGATGCATATATATCTATTTATCTCTTTTCGCCATTTTTCTAGTTTTTTTTTTTCCTTGTGAATTTATAGGGCTTCATAATATGTTCTGGACAGATCTTTGTTAGTTACATATATTTTTCCCACTCAGGGACTTGCCTTTTCTTTTTTTCTCCTTTTTGCCTTTTCACTTTTGAGATTTTATTTTTAATTAATTAATTAATTTGACAGAGAGATAGCTGGAGTATGCAGCTGAGTGGGACAGGGCCAAGTTGGGAGGGGCAGAGTGAGAGGGAGAGACAGAATTTTAAGCAAGCTTCACGCCTAGGGCAGAGCTCAGTCTCACAACCTTGAGATCATGACCTGAGTCAAAATCAAGAGTTGGAAGCTTGGAATGCGTGGGTGGGTGGCTCCGTTGTTCAAGCATCCCACTCTTGACTTCAGTTCAGGTCATGATTTCTGGGTTGTGAGAGCAAGTCCTGAATTAGGCTTCATACTCCCCGTGGAGTCTGCTTTGGATTCTCTCGCCGCTGCATGCTCTCTCTCTCTCTGAAACAAATAAATAAATAAATAAATAAAATCTTAAAAAAAAAAAGTCAGATACTTAACAAACTGAGGCACCCACACACCCCTCTTAAAATTTTATTTCTAAATAACTGCTATACTGGGGCACCTGGGTAGCTCAGTCCTTAAGTGTCTCCCTTCGGCTCAAGTCATGATCCCAGCGTCCTGGGATCAAGCCTTGCTTGGGTTCTCCACTGGGCTGTGTAAGGGCCTATTTAGCCAGAGGATTCCATCTGGTTAAACAGTGATTTCGTTGTTTATGCCGCAAAACTTAAACTGAACCTGCCCCGCACCCAGGGGACTTACTTAAAAGCAAGTCTGGGAAACCAGTCCCAAACCAGTCCCAGGTAACAAAGCCGGACTACCAGGGTGGGTCAGGCCACGTAGAGACATCCAATCAGTGGGGCGTGCATACTGTTTCCCTAGCTACCAAGGATTGTCGGTCCGGCCTTTTGGGAGCCAATTCTGACCAAGGAGATAGGCTAGTTCAAATATCTACTAGGGTAAATTTTAATTCAATTGGTCACTCGTGTGTGACCTAGCATGACTATGCAGCTTTCTCTGTGTGTTGCAATCTCATTGGCCACCTGTATGTGGCCAGGCCCAACCACCCGCGGCCTTTGTTCTATAAAAGCTAGTCTGTAAGGCAGAGAGGAGTCGGCTCTTTGTAAGAGACATCCCTGGTTGGTTGGTTTGATTCTGGATGCTTGGCTCGAAATAAAGCTTTGCTTGACCTTCACTTTGTATCAGTCTCGCTCCTTTGATCATGGACCCATTATTGGGGGATCTTTCAGACTGCTTCTTCCTCTCTCTCCCACTCCCGGTGCTTGTGTTCCCTCTCTAGCTCTCTCGCTCTCTCTCTCTGTCAAATAAATAATTTTAAAAAGAAAAAAGTAATCTCTATACCCAGCATGGAGCTCTAATCAAGAGTTTCAAGCTCTGGGCGCCTGGGTGGCTCAGTGGGTTAAGCCGCTGCCTTCGGCTCAGGTCATGATCTCAGGGTCCTGGGATCAAGTCCCGCATCGGGCTCTTTGCTCAGCAGGGAGCCTGCTTCCTTCTCTCTCTCTGCCTGCCTCTCAGTGTACTTGTAATTTCTCTCTGTCAAATAAATAAATAAAATCTTTAAAACCAAGAATGGAGCTCAAATAAGAGTTTCAAGCTCTGGGGCGCCTGGGTGGCTCAGTGGGTTAAGCCACTGCCTTTGGCTCAGGTCATGATCTCAGGGTCCTGGGATCGAGTCCTGCATCGGGCTCTCTGCTCAGCGGGGAGCCTGCTTCCTCCTTTCTCTCTGCCTGCCTCTCTGCCTACTTGTGATCTCTCTCTGTCAAATAAATAAATAAAATCTTAAAAAAAAAAAAAAAAGTTTCAAGCTCCACTGACTGAGCCAGCCAGGTACCCTGGTTTATAATTACTTATATTGATTTAATATAATTATATAACAATTATACTGGTTTTACTTTTTTGAGAAAATTAAATCTCCCCATATTATTTTTTCAAGGTTGACTTAGTTGTTCTTGGCCGTTTTGCACTTCCAAACATATTTTGAAATCAATATGTAAATTTTCACAAAAGACTTTTTGGGAATTTTATTGGACTTGCACTAGGGAGATCAATTTGGGAATAACTGACATATTTAATATATAGAGTCTTGGGGCGCCTGGGTGGCTCAGTTGGTTAAGTGTCTGCCTTCAGCTGGGGTCCTGATCCTGGGGTCCTGGGATCAAGCCCCACATTGGGCTCCCTGCTCAGTGGGAGGCCTGCTTCTCCCTCTCCTTCTGCCTGCTACTCACTCTGCTTATGCTCTCTATCAAATAAATAAATAAAATCTTAAAAAAACAAACAAAAATAAAATAAAATATAGGGTCTTCTAATCCATGAACATGATCTAACCCTCTTTTTTGTGTTTGTTTTAAAATATAGCTTCATTAGGTGCACCTGGGTGGCTCCATGGGTTAAAGCCTCTGCCTTCAGCTCAGGTCATGATCCCAGGGTCCTGGGATCGAGCCCCACATTGGGCTGTCTGCTCAGTGGGAAGCCTGCTTCCTCCTCTCTCTCTGCCTGCTTCTCTGCCTACTTGTGAACTCTGTCTGTCAAATAAATAAATAAAATCTTAAAAAAAAAATATATATATATATATAATATATAGCTCATTCGTTTCTCTCAATAGTTTTCCATTCAGAGATGTTAAAAATCTTTTGTTTTACTCCTAGGTATTTGATTATTTTTCATACCATTGCAAATGTTACCTTTTTAAAAAAAATTTTTTTTTAGATTTTTTTTTTAAGATTTTATTTATTTAATGGACAGACAGAGATCACAAGTAGGCAGAGAGAGGGTGGGGGGAGCAGGCTCCCTGCTGAGCAGAGAGCCCAATGTGAGGCTCGATCCCAGGACCCTGAGATCATGACCCGAACTGAAGGCAGAGGCTTTAACCCACTGAGCCACCCAGGCGCCCCCCAAATTTTTATTTTTTAATAAGTGCTGGAGCCAGTGGGCTAGTTTGAGTTGATCCTTCTCATAGTAAATGGTAGAACAAAAGGGCAAACTGTAGTAGGCAATGCCACCTCAGAACTTTGCTAGAAGCACATTTGCTAATATCTCAAATACTGTTGCCAAATATGACTCAGTTGAATCAACAGTAACTTTGCCCAGGATGGGAGGATCCTGTAAAGTCACGTGGCAAAGCGTGTGGTACAGAAGGAGTGAGAAAGCGAGACTATTAATGCAATCTATTACAGGTCTTTATCAGAATATGAGCAATCCCAGGAGCACCGGGCCGGCCCAGTCCGGTAAGGGTCAGACTCTTGGCTTCAGCGTGGGTCTTGATCTCAGAGTCCTGAGTTTGGCTCGCATTGGGCTCCATGAAAAGCAAAAGAAAAAGAAGAAGGAGAAAGAGAGAAGGAGGAGGAGAAGGGGAGGGAGGGGCAGGAGAAGGAGAAAAAGAACAATACCTTCCATTTCTAGTTCGTTAAGTTTTTTTGTTTAGTTTCATTTTTAAAGATTTTGTTTATTTATTTGACAGAGAGAGGGAGAGCACAAGCAGGGGGAGCAGCAGGCCAAGGGAGAGGGAGAAGCAGGCCCCTTGCTGAGCAGGGAGCCCAACTCGGGGCTCAATACCAGGGTCCTGGGATCATGACCTGACCTGAAAGACAGATGTTTAATTGACTGATCCACCCAGGCACCCCGTTTTCATTTTTTAATCATCAATGAATATCACATTTTATTAAATACTTTATCTATTGAAGTGATCATATTTTTCTTCTTTGTACCATTTATATGACAGATTATACTGATCGACTTTAGGTTATTAAATTAACCTTGTTGTGGTAAGCAGCCTCTGGGATGACCGGTCATCTCCACCTCCTTGTATTCAAGCCCTTGTTTAATACCCTCTTACTGGATATGGGCTGGACCTAGTGACTACAATAGAAAATGAACAGAAAATAGCAATAATTAAGTGATGGGAAGTAATTTCTGAAATTACATTACCAAGACTTTCCCTTTGATCTCTGTCTCTCTGCCTCTTTTTCTGCCTCTCTGTCTCTCTCAGCCCTTGCTCTAGGGAAAGCAAGCTGCCGTGCTGTGACTACCACTATAAAGATGCCCATTTAGCCAGGAATTGTCTCTGGCCACCTGTCAGTGAGGACCTGAGTCCTGACCACAGTCACATGAGTGAGTCTGGAAGTGGATCCTTCCCTAGTCAAGACTTGAGGGTTAAATGGGCTTATTAATAGAGGTAAAACGTGTAGAACAATTTTGGCAACTAGTAAAAGCTTAATACACTCTACCAGTATTATTTCTGAGCTCATCTTTCCATATCTGTTAAATGGGGGCAATAATATCTATTTCATAGGATTGTTGTAAGTATTAAATGAAGTAATGTCTTGGTAAGCATTTAGGGAATAGTCATTACTGTTATCCTAACAGTTTAACTACTGTTTTTTTTTTTTTTAAAGATTTTATTTTTAAGTCCTCCCCACACCCAATCTGGGGCTCCAAGCCACAACCCGAGATCAACAGTCACATGTTTTACCAACTGAGCCCAGCCAGGTGCTCCTAACTGCTGTTTTTTTAAAAAATAGGAATTGAATTTTATTCACCTTTGGATCCCCTAATACAACAGAATATATAGGTAACTAATACTTTCAAATTAATTGACAAATTTCATGGGTCTTCATATACATAAAAAACAAAAACAAAAACCAAGCTTCATAGACTTAGATAAATCATTTAAATTTTGTGTTTTTATCTACTAAGTGATGGCACTAGACTTATTCTTTCTGATCTTCAAGCTTCATTCATTCATTCATTCATTCATTCACTTGTGCATTTGTTGGATAAATATTTACAGGATCCCAACTGTATGTCATTCTCTGTGCTTGATGTTGAAAGTCAGTTATAAGCAAAACACATGCGGCCTGTCCTCTCATAAAGTTTACAGTCTAATGGGAGGAAGAGGTAAAATAAAGAATTGCACATAAATCTACAATTAAAAACTGTAATACAATCCATGAAAGAAAGGTTCAGGGAGGCATGAGAAATGTTAGAGTGAGAACTGGGCCCAATCTGGGGTAACAGGAAGGTTTTTTTTTTTTTTTAAAGATTTTATTTATTTGACAGATAAAGACCACAAGTAGGCAGAGAGGCAGACAGAGAGAGGAGGAAGCAGGCTCCCTGCTGAGCAGAGAGCCCGATGTGGGGCTCAATCCCAGGACCCTGGGACCATGATCCGAGCCGAAGGCAGAGGCTTTAACTCACTGAGTCACCCAGGTGCCCCCCCCTTTTTAAAAAAGATTTTATTTATTTATTTGACAGATAGAGGTCACAAATAGGCAGAGAGGCAGGCAGAGAGAGGGGAAAGCAGGCTCCCCGCTGAGGAGAGAGCCCGATTCAGGGCTCGATCCCAGGACCCTGGGACCATGACCTGAGCCAAAGGCAGAGGCTTTAACCCACTGAACCACCCAGGTGCTCCTAATAGGAAGTTTATAAATGTCATAATCTATGAATTCTAAGTGTGGTCAAAGGACTGTTGCCCTCCAGCTATCTGAAAGAATAAAGTGAGCAATTCTAGCACCAGCAGAATCTCAGAAACGACTCTGCTTGGCCCCACTGTGCTCACCAATATGGTTTGCAGCCATTTACCGCTGGGCATGGCCAAAGCACTTGGGAACCCTCGGAAAAGAGAACATAGACCATTTGGACAAAATTCATCTTACATTTTAATGTCTGCATGGGAACCACACAAAAAAAGCGTCATAAATCTCTGGAAGTGACTGGTGTGATGCTGTTAATACCAGATCAGAGGCGGCTGCCAAGAGCTTGGCTTTTTTCCCCCCTCGTGGCAGCCAAAAAGCACAGGTGTCTTAAGAAAGTGTTGAATGATCAGGAAGCTTTTTCATGCAGAAGCCTCAGCCTGGCCTGTGGATCTCCAGAAAGAACTTGCTGCCTCCACTCCATTGCCAGGTAATAGCGAGGCTTCCCAGGGGCCAGTCCAGGATTGAGGGGGCTGATCTCCTCTCCTGATGCCAGGTTGGTCCGCAGTCCTTTGAAGCCTTTGTGTTGAACACCTGACCGCCTCTTTTCTCTGTCCAGGGCTCTCAGGGCCCAGCATCCCCAACGGGCCATTAGAAAGCACAGAGCAGGACAAACTCAAGAGACCCATTGCCATCTGTAAGGATATTTCCAGGGTGCCTCCTCTACAAGCAAGTTCACTTCTCAAAACCTGACTCTCAGGCACTGCCTGGTTCCTACCCACCCCACTTCTCCACTCCTACAGAACTTTCCTGTGATGGATCGTTCCTGTCACTGGAATTCAAAATTCTCTTGACAGGTAGGTGAGACTTTGTTGCCCCAGAGCATGTTCTGTGGGTTCTGCTTTACCTCCACAGAGCACCACTGGGGTCAGCCTTTCTGGAGTCAGAGCGTCCTCTAAGGTATAAATATTTACATGTTTCAGGAAAATGCTTTCAGATGAAGTCACTGCCAATTCCTTGAAGCCATCCTGACTGTCTGCCAAGGAGCCAGGAAGCAGACAGAGTGAAAAGGACATAACCTTGAGCCAGTTTCTAGATACTTCTTTTCACCTGGAATCTGGCTTGCCAGATGATGGGAGACACTCTCAAGCTCCTCCTCCCTCGGAACAGTACCCCCCCACACACACCCAAGATGGCAGAATCCTTACTGTTTCAGTGCTCACAGAACCCCGTGAGAAAGGCCATGACTGACATTAATACAAAAGCAGCTTAGATTCTTGTGAGGGTTGTTCATATAAGTGAGGGGGTGTTGGCGGGGGTGGGGGGGTGGAGGGCAATGCAGGCAGCTAAATAGCCCTTTAGACAATTTTTCCCTTTGTTCCTGGCTGCCGGCTAGAAGTATGTTTCAATTTTCTAGTCAGCAAGTTAAGGCAGACACACACACACACATGGTGGCTGACAGAAAAAGAGGCCAGTATGAAAAGATATTAAAATTCAAAACACACTTCAGAGCCTGCCTTCTTCTCCAATTGCATGGTCGCAGGAGAATTCATAAATCAGAAATGAGGTCAAGTGATGGTGTTGAGTTCAGCTTGTTTGTCCCTTGATACTAGGATGGTGCCCAGATGAGGAATATCAAGGAGAAAAGGCCAAGCTGAAACATCTGTCCTCCTCACCCATCAGCCACAAAACATCAGTTTCTGGGAAGACACCAAAATAAGCCCTACAAGAGGAAAATGCATATAATCAATGCCTGCCTACTTTTTAATTAAGTCAGTCATTTACAAAGATACATCCTCTGTGAGGAGATCAAGTTTCAAAGAAAACATTATGTCCAGAAATCTATTTTCCAAAGTTTGTGCAACTTGTAGGGCAAAGTCTGAGAGAGCCAAGATCAAATCTGAGCCAGCCACGGCCAAAGTTAGAGTGAGCCACAGACATTCAGAAACTTAAGGATGAAAAGGAAGTCCAATGCATTTAAGTCAGGTTCTATGTCTTTTTTTGAGTTGGTTTTTTGAAAAGCCCTAGGAATATATTTCCCCCATAGGAACAATGTTGTTGAGATAGTTGTGTTCTCAGATCAGTGCACAGAAATCTATTTGACACAGTCTAATTCAAGTCACCTCCACCTCCAGCCACCTTAAGATCCCCAAGCCTATGCCTTTCAGCCCCCAGGATAACACTGATGATGTGGAGGAGGGGGGTACTGGTTATAACTCAGGGCAACGCTGGGAGGAAATCTTAGCAGTCAAATGGAAGGGGCCAGCACTGCAGGTGTGCAAGTTGTGCACTGCACAAAGCACCTGACCAGGGTCCAGAGGGAGGCTGAAATCTAGCTTTCTTCACCAAGCAAGCTGTGGCAAGGCTGCAGATGTCAGAGAATTTTCTAATTTGTGCTAAAAACTATGCCCCAGTGGAACTCTGGAGGCTTCAATAGTAATGATGAAAGATGATGGTTTTACTTTAAGGGGGTATTCAGAGTGGTGAGTAGGGATGCCTGGCTGGCTCAGTCATGGAGCATGCAACTCGTGGTCTCTGGGTTATGAGTTCAAGCCCCACATTGGGTATAGAGATTACGCTAAAAAATGAAAATCTTAAAAAAATAAAAGTGAGGCATAATTGTGGTTGTTAGGGAGAACCAAGAGAGAAGCTGCCATCCACATCTACATTGCTATTACTGGGTCACCGAACTTTGGAGTGGGTATAAAACATTCCTAACCAAAACCTCCTCTGGGGTGCCTGGGTGGCTCAGTGGGTTGGGCTGCTGCCTTCGGCTTGGGTCATGGTCTCGGGGTCCTGGGATTGAGTCCCGCATCGGGCTCTCTGCTCGGCAGGGAGCCTGCTTCCCTTCCTTTCTCTCTGCCTGCCTCTCCATCTACTTGTGATTTCTCTCTGTCAAATAAATAAATAAAATCTTAAAAAAAAAAAAAAAACAAAAACCTCCTCTGGAAGCAAAACGTAAACCTCACCAACTGGCCTTCTGTTCCTCTTTGAGACTCCCTAATTGATTGGCTACTTCCTGCTAGATAACTTGGTAAAGGCTCATTACACCTTAAGGCTTGTGTTAGGTGGTGAATGAAAACAAGACACCTTTGGGAATTTTCTATAGAGTGGGAACCCCACACAGATGAGGAAGTGCCTGCCTTAGCTCCTGCACTGGTGGAGTCTGGAAGCTGTTCTGGAAACAGGGAAGGGGGAAAGAAAGATGGCCACCATGTGCCATGTTGGGAGGTGTGAGGAAGAGTAGCTGTCAAAAATGTCTCTGGGGGGCCTGGCTGGCTCAGTTGGTAGAGCATGTGACTCTTGATCTCAGGGTCATGGGTTCAAGCTCCATGTTAGGCAAAGAGCTTACATTTAGCAAGAAAAAAGAAAAGGAAAAAGGGCATCTGGGTGGCTCAGTTGGTTGACCTTTGGGACTCTTAATTTCATCTCAGGTCATGATCTCGGGGTTGTGGGGCTCCACATTTGGCCCCAAGTCTTCTTGTCCCTCTCCCTCTGCTCCTCCCCCCAGTTGTATGCACGCTCTCTCTCCCTCTCTCTCTCTTTTAAATAAATCAGTAAAATCTTTAAAAAAAGAGAGAGAGAGAGAGAAGAAATTTGTTTTTGACCTAAGCTGAACGGGGATGTGATCCTTACCAAGGCTTAGGGCCCCGCAATGTAATACAAGGAAGAAAAACAAGCAAAGGGTAAAAATGGCAAATTTTATGTTTTATGTATTTTAACACACACGTCTAAAAAAACAACAAATAAGCAAACACCCACAGAGACACACCCCAGGATATGAAGGGAAAGGCATGGGAATTTATCCAAAGAACTCTCTCCATGCCCCCAGAGAGAGGGAAGCCGCAGCACCATCACCCTGCCTGGTGCGAGAGGCCGCTCCCTGCACCTCCGCCGCCCCCGACCCCTGCCCCGCTGCAGCCCAGGGAGGCAGGCGCACGCAAAAGGGGAGGCCGGGAGGCCCTGCAGCGCAAGCGCCCTGAGGGGCAGCTCCTGCGTGTGGAACCACCTCTGACCAGCCAGCAGCTCCATGAGTGAGGCTCTGCGAGACTCTTTCAGGGAGGGGTTTAGTTGCAGTCCCAGAAGTGTGTTATTCAGGGTACGTTAATTGTAGGAATCCCCAAATCCTACTCTGAGGACTGTAGTCAATCAGGGCCCGGCTCCTCCCACCTCAGCTGCCCAAAGCAGTCTCCATCCAGACAGTGGATGAGAAAAGAGGGCCACCGGGGCGGATGGGAGGTCTGCGGGCCACACCTGGGAGAGGCCCACTTCCGCTCACGTTTCATTGGCAGAAACCCCGTCACGTGGCCACCCTTACTGCAAGGGAGGCTGGGAAATGTATGCCCAGAAGAAGTGGAGACTGCAGATCTATGCATATTGCCAGTCACCCTCTGTCTGCAGAAAGGAAGTTCTAGGTTTCTAGGTCAGAGCGTGTGTGTGTGTGTGTGTGTGTGTGTGTGTGTCTACACATGGGGCGGAATTCCTTCCATTTCTTTGTACTTTGTACTTGTTCAAGCCAGAGGCTTGCTCCCGCAGCTGTGACTGATAACTTCAGGATCAAGAACCAGGGTGTGACTCTCACTCCCCGGGGTTCAGATAGAGTGTCACCCAGGTTCCTCCCCCTGGGAATCACCGTGGTCACCCACGCCTCTGTCTCTTGGCCCAGCTCCTGCAACGGGCTTCTTCAAACCAGGCCTCCTTTGAAATCGATCGGCCACAACAGTTGCAAACCCCAGCTGCTTCTCTCCTCCTCGGCCCAGTAGCAAGAGAATCAATTATCCCTGCCCTCAGTGAATTGCGGCATCTGCTGCTCCGCAGAAGGATAGGATTCAAGATGTCAGCCCTAGCCCATAAAGCTGTTCTTAATCTGGACCTAATCATGGGAACAACTGCTTTTTGCCTTTGGTCCCCACCTGGCAACAACACAAACACCACCTCCAACTTTCAAGAGTCTGTAATCCCTACCCCTCAGGGGAGATCCAAGGACAGACACGCACCATAACCTCCATTTTACAGATACAATGTGTACAGAATGATTAGAAAAGTGAATGTTCTCTTTGACTGCAGGAAACCTGCCCACCATCTTTACATCTAAGTCTCACTATGGGCTTTTGACAGTATTAGCATGTGGTCTATTCCTCTCTGCCTAGGAAAATTCTTGAGTGGGTACATGTGGAAATTTCAACTCATATTGTTTTAGAGTTCTCAAAACAATGACTGAGCCATTGGGACCTAGGGATCCATCTTATTTCAAGATTTTTTCTGGACTTCTGGATCTGGTTAGTACACTTGTTGAGTTGCCCATTAGGTGCACGGCCCTGCTGGACACTGGATTTTGAAGTCAATGGCTTTACTGCCAGTGAATTCTGCTTTGGAATGTGTTTTTCAAATGCTTTGCAACAGTGCCATGCAAATGGATTAAATGATAGAATAAAAAAATGTAAAACAAGATAGTTCACATTCCTTGGGAGAAGAAAGCAGAAATGTCTAAGATGGTGAGCATTCTTAGAAAAGTTTCCCTCCCCTTTTATTCTGGATAGAGTTCCATCAGTAAGACTCTTGAGTCCTTTGGGGACTGGTGATCAGTACAAAACGATGTCATCCCCCGCACCCCAGCACCCTCCTGACCCACCCGCCAAATTGAAGAAATTTTTGTCTGCTCATGGACCAGCATTTTGTTTCTTGCTCACATGATCATTGTAGTTTACCTTATTTTATTACCTATGGATACTGAATTTAGTTTTAAGGTTGTTAAAAATTTATGTAAAAGTGTTGAGACTTAACACTAATTGTTTTTCAAAGAACATGACTGCTTCTTTGTTAGAGATGTCAGCTTGTATAAATGTGATAAGGGAGGAAGGTATTTACTGAATATAGAAGTTAACAAAAAATTATGAGTCCCCAGTCCAATAAAATTAGGATAGTAGTCATCAGAGGGCAGGGGCTCCTCACATTTTGTTTATAAAACATTCTCTTTTGAAATTACACATACCCCATTGTCAAATAGCAAACATTGTCTATCAGTTGAGAGTTGAAGTCAACAGTGACAACTGACAGTGTTTGAGACAATAACTCCAGCATTGGGATGTTGAATATTGAAAGCCAAGATCATCTAAGTCAATGACCAAAATCTACAGCAACATTGGATGTGCACAGACTGTGTACATGGAAGCCACCATTCATTCATTCAATACGGATTTTTGAGACCCCAGCCTGCACCAGGTTGGGACAGACAGGCATTAGAGATGCAGCCAGGAACTAAACAGACACAGCCCCTTCTCCAATGAAACTGACATTCTGGGGGCACCTGGCTGCCTCACTGGCTAGAGCATATGACTCTTGATCTTGGGGTTGTTAGTTCAAGCCTCACATCGGGTGTAGAGATTACTCAAAAATAAAATCTTTAAAAAAGAGAGAGAGAAACTGACATTCTAGATGGGGGAGATAAGAGATAAATTAGAGTCAGCGGATGGTAAGTGGCATGAAAAAGATAAAACAGGGTAATAGAGAATAATGGTGGGATGCGGACCACTTTTGTTTGGATGGCCAGGGAAGGCCTCATTGAGAAGGTGAAACCTGAATCCAGGAACCAGTTGAGAGAAGTCCTGGGGAGAAAATTCCAAGCAGTGTGAAAAACAAAGGAGCTCAGGACAGAGGTTGGCATATTTAAGGGAGAGAACAAGAGTCAGCAGAGCTGTTATACAGTGATTGAATAAGGCAGTGGTAGAAGCCAAGATCAGCAAGGTAGGCAGGGCCTAGGTCATAAAGGGCTTTGCAAGGCATGGTAAAGAATGCAGATTTTACTTTTTTTTTTTTTTTGGATTTTACTTATTTATTTGAGGGAGAGAGTGAGCATGAGTTGGGGGAGGGGCAGTGGGAGAAGGAGAAGCAGACACAGGCTGAATAGGGAGCTTGACACAGGGCTCAAACCCAGGACCCCAAGATCATGACCTAAGCCAAAGTCAGACGTTTTACTGACTGAGCCACTCACATACCCCAAATGCATATTTTGCTTAAAGGGCACTAAGCAAAATGCATATTTTGCTTAAACGAGTGTGTGATGTAATCTGATTGACATTTTACAAATATTCTCTGGCTGCTGCTGCATGTAAGAGAAGCAGGAAAAATGGTAGGAGGTCGCCCTAGTGGTACAAGTGAGAGCCAATGGTGGCTGGGACCCAAGTGGCAGCAGTGGACATGAAGAAAAATGGATAGACATTGTTCGTGTTTTGGAGATAGAGCCAACTGAATCTGCTCATTAGATGTGGGGAGAAAGGGCAAGAAGAATGGAGGAAGGTTCCCATGTTTTTAGTTTGGACAGTTGTTCAACTAAAGAGAGATGTCATTTATTTAGAAGGGAAAGATGGGGGCAAAGGTGGGAAAGGCATTATGGGAAAAAGAGGAGGAGGAGGAGGGGAGAGGAGGAGATGACGCCAAGTTGAACTATCCCCAAAATTGCCTGGAATGGTCCTTCTCTCTGAGATGTCTGAGGAGATTTTTTTTTTTTAAGATTTTATTTATTTATTTGACAGACAGATCACAAGTAGGCAGAGAGGCAGGCAGAGAGAGGGTGAAGCAGGCTCCTGCTGAGCAGAGAACCCGATGCGGGCCTCCAGCCCACCATCCTGAGACCATGACCTGAGCCAATGGCAGAGGCTTAACCCCCTGAGCCACCGAGGCGCCTCCCGAGGGGATTCTATAAACAAGATAAATGCTGCCAACGTGCAGACCACTCCCCAAAGCAGGACGGGGAGGTTCCGTGGGGTATTTTTCATTATATGGTGTTCTCAGTGTTACACAAGTGCGTCATACAGGGGTCATATCTGCATAATCATTCTGACTCTAGAATCAGTGAGCCGTTCGGTTGTACTACCTGCGACTCTCTGCCTCCACGGAGCTCCGAGTAAGGGAAGGCACAGCTTTGCTTGTCCCTGCACAGCGGGTCAGGACCCCTGGCACCTAATCCTGCGGCCAGGAATATGAAATGTGTTACCTTGGGAAAGTTTATTTAAAATTTCTGAGTCTCTCTTTCTTCATCTTTAAAATGAGGGGATTCAATGACGACATCTCTGAAGTTCATTCCAGCCTTGTTAGTCCATGACTCACAAGACATATAAACAATAATGATATAAGCAGCCTTCAGGGGACCTGGCGGGAGGCTGTGATGGCCAGGAAAACACGCCAGTCAGATGTCCTGCTGGGGGCGCATGCATGACTGAGGGACAGGGCTGCGGGCATCCCCGACCCACCCCACACTGGACTGGAAACCACTCTTCCTACAGGCTACTCCCGGCCAACCACTGAGCAAGGAGGGGACTAATACAAGCCCCTTCTTGCCAGATTTGGCTCCTTTAACGAACAACTTTGTTGTTTGTTTCCAACCTTTTTTTTTTTTTTTTAATGGAATTGTGTAGAGAGATGGTGTTTTTTATGTTTTGTTTTTTGTTTTAAGATTTTATTTATTTATTTGACAGAGAGAAATCACAAGTAGACGGAGAGGCAGGCAGAGAGAGAGAGAGGGAGGCAGGCTCCCTGCTGAGCAGAGAGCCAGATGGGGGACTCCATCCTAGGACCCTGAGATCATGACCTGAGCTGAAGGCAGCCGCTTAACCCACTGAGCCACCCAGGCGCCCTGTTTCCAACCTTTTGATTTGTTAAAAAACCATTTTATTGAGGTATGACTGGCATATATATATATATATATATATATATATATATATATATAACAAAACTGTACCTGTTTAATGCATACAGCCTGATGAGTTTGCAGATATACCCATATACCCCTCATCACAATTTAGGTCATAAATGTATCCACCACCTCCAGAAGTTTCCTCCTGCCCTTTTTATCATCGTCATTATTTTGTGATAGGAACACTTAACATAAAATCTACCTTCTTAGCAAATTTTAAAGATTTTATTTACTTATTTGAGAGAGAGGGAGAGCATGAGCAGGGGGAGAAACAAAAGGAGAGGCAGAGGGAGAAACAGATTCCCCGCTGAGCAAGGAGCCCCATGCAGGACTTCATTCCAGGACCCTGGGATCATGACCTGAGCTGGAGGCAGAGGCTTAAACAGCTGAGCCACCCAGGCACCCTCTCTTAGCAAATTTTAAAGTATAAAATATAAAATACAAAAGTTTTCACTACAGACACTGTGCCATACTGCAGATCTCTAGAAGATCTTCATTGTTTTTTATTTTCTCACTTTTTAATTTTTTTTATTTTTAAAGTAAGCTATATGTCCAAGGTGGGGCTTGGACTCACAACCCCAAGATCAAGAGTCCCATGCTCTACTCCTGAGCCAGCCAGGTGCCCGGTACCTATTTATTCATTTTGCCGAACTGAAACTTGATACCCTTTGGCTAATACTTCCCCATATCCCCAGCCGCCCGACCACCATTTTACTCTCTGCTTCCATGAGTTGGACTATTTTTATTCCTCATGTAAGTGGGCGTCTGTGGTGTCTGTCGTTCTGTGTCTAGCTTATTTCACTTAGTGTAATGCCCTCTGGGGTCATCCATGTTGTTGTAAATGGCAAAATTTGATTTTAGTCCATTTTTTAAAAAAATATTTTATTTATCCGACAGACAGAGATCACAAGCAGGCAGAGAGGCAGGCAGAGAGAGGAGGAAGCAGGCTCCCTGCTGAGCAGCGAGCCGGATGCGGAACTCGATCCCAGGACCCTGAGATCACGACCTGAGCTGAAGGCAGAGGCTTTAACCCACTGAGCCACCCAGGTGCCCCGATTTTAGTCCATTTTTTAATTGACTCAAGGATTCTCAACTCAGATTTCTCAGAACTCTATTGTAGTCTCAGGCTCTTCCTTCCCCTACTCCTTCCTCTTCAGGTGTCTGCATTGCTACTGGAAGTCTCTTTCCACTTCCCCTGGCTTGCTCCCCTTCATAGATGGTCCCACAATAATTTTTTTAAAAGGTTAAATTTAGGGGTGCCTGGGTGACCCAATCAGTTAAGCATCTGCCTTTGGCTCAGGTCATGATCCCAGGGTCCTGGGATGGAGCCCCTGCTCAGTGAGGAACCCACTCCTCTCTCTCCCTCTGTTGCTCCCCCTGCTTGTACTCTCGTCCATGATTTCTCTTTCAAATAAATAAATAAAATCTTTAAGAAAATTTTTAAAAAGAACTTTAATTAATTTTTTTTTTTAAAGATTTTATTTATTTATTTGACAGAGAGAGAAATCACAAGTAGGCAGAGAGGCAGGCAGAGAGAGAGAGGGTGGGAAGCAGGCTCCCTGCTGAGCAGAGAGCCCGATGCGGGACTCGATCCCAGGACTCTGGGAGCATGACCTGAGCCGAAGGCAGCGGCTCAACCCACTGAGCCACCCAGGCGCCCCATAAAAAGAGCTTTAATTAATTTTTAAGAGAGAGAAGGAGAGCATGCTCAAGAGCTAGTGGTGGGGTGGGACTGGGGGGAGGGCAAAGGGGGAGGGAGAGAGAGAGAGAGAATCTTAAGCAGGCTCCCTGCCCAGTGTGGAGCCTGACTCAGGGCCCAATCTCACGACTCTGAGATCATCATCTGAGCCAAAATCAACAGCTAGATGCTTAACTAACTGAGCCACCTAGGTGCCCCTAAGGATTTTATTTTATTTTTTGTTAGAGAGAGAGAGTGAGCACAGGCAGAGTGGTTGGCAGAGGCAGAGGGAGAAGCAGGCTCCCTGCCGAGCAAGAAGCCTGATGTGGGACTCAATCCCAGGACACTGGGATCATGACCCAAGCCAAAGGCAGCCACTTAACCAACTGAGACACCCAGGCATCCCGATTTTTAAGTTATCTCTCTACCCAACATGGGTCTCAAACTTACAACCCTGAGATCAATTCTCCACCAGCTGAGCCAGCCAGGCACTCCCCATAGTACATGTCTTGCTTGTCTAATCCCATTTTAATTTCTTTTCTTTTCTTTTCTTTTCTTTTGAAGATCTAAATAAACAAAGAAGTGTATCATGAAGTCTCACTCATCTACTTTATGACGGAGACTTTTTTTTTTAAAAGATTTTATGTATTTATTTGAGAGAGACAGAGCAAGCAGGAGCAGGGGGAGGAGTGGAGGGGGAGGGAGAGGTATAAGCAGGCTCCTCTCCAAGTGGGGAGCCCGATGCAGGGCTCGATCCCAAGACCCTGAGTTCACGACCTGAGCCAAAGTCAGACACGCAACTGATGGAGCCACCCAGGTGCCCCTACGATGGAGATTAAAAAAAAAAGATGAAAAAAATATGTTTTTAAGTAATATCCACACCCAACTAGGGTCCAAATTAACAGCCATGCCATCAAGAGTCACATGCTCCCGACTGAGCCAGCCAGGTGTCCCTATGATGGAGACTTTTGATGGTATAACAAAGGTACAATCTTTTTTGTACCTTTTTTTAAGCAAATTAACCCCCCCCCATGAGGGGCTTGAACTCATGCCCCCAAGATCAAGGGTTGCATGCTCCACTGACTGAGCCAGCCAGGTGCCCCACCAGTGATCCTTTTAAAAGGAAATTTTGAACATGTCACTCTTTATCCAAAACCATGTGGTGGTTCTCCATTTCACTCAGAATAAAAGCCAAAATCTGTTTAGCGGATTTACTCTTAGAATAAAAGCCAAAATCACCCCACCATTCCCCCTACTCTTTTCCCCTTATTTTTCTCCTCTCCACTCCCTCTCCTCCAGCCACACTGGCTTCCGAAAGGCCAGCCGCACTCCCGCCCCAGCCGTCCTCCAGCTGTTCCCTCTGTCTGCAGTGCTCGTCCCAGTCAGCCACAGGGCTCACCCTCACATTCCCGTCTTTCTCAGATGTCACCTCTGCAATGAAACCCATCTAGCCCACACTGAAAACCACCACCCCTGGGCACTCCAGATTCTCTTATCCTTTTTCTACTTCTTTTCTTCAAAGCACTTATCAGTACCTATTGAACTGTTTATTTCCTGTTGATAGTCTGTGTTTCTCCCCCCCAAAATATAAGCTCCCCAAAGGCAGGGATTTTTGTCTATTCTGATCACATGGTTGGCAATCAATAAATATTTCTAGAAAGAAGTGCCTGAAGACAAGAAGCAGGGTGCCGGGATAGAGAGTGACCTAGCCGCTATTTTAGATAAGATTACTTGCTAGGTCATGAACTCCTTGAGGACAGGGCTGTGCCAAAATCACCAGTGTCCTACACAGAATGGAGATGGAATAAATACTTATTGAATCTGATCAGCTGAACTGAGCCTGAAGCCAGACCAGGATCTCCTTAAGGTGGTCCTACAGGAACTGCCAGTTTGTTGACAGCTCTTAAGCTCACTTGGTCATGACACCTCCTGGAAACTCTTCATTCTGTTTTTATCTTTACTCAAATTCTGCACTTCAGAAAGGCTTTCTAGCAGATTCCTCAGCATTCTGACAGCAGTGACTCTGCATATCTACCTCTATCTATCGATATTTTTTTAAAGATGGTATTTTTAAGTAATCTCTACACCCAACATGGGGCTCAAACTTGCAACCCTGAGATCAAGAGTCTCATGCTCTGCCAACAGAGCCAGCCGTGTGCTCCTGCCTGTTTTCCTTTTTAAAAGTTTATTTATTTATTTATTTATTTATTTATTATCCATCTCTTTATTTGACACAGAGAGAGAGACAGCAAGAGAGGGAACACAAGCAGGAAGAGTGGGAGAGGGAGAAGCAGACTCCCAGCCGATCAGGGAGCCCAATGCCAGGCTGCATCCCAGGAGCTGGGATCATGACTTGAGCCTAAGGCAGATGCTTAACGACTGAGCCACCCAGGCACCCCGCCCCTGTTTTCCTTATATTTTAAGAGGAGCAATGACCCAGAGAAGAAGGAGATGGTCAGGAGTTTGAAAAAGTAGAAGTTCTGTTTTGTTCCTTGGATCAAGCGTTGGGCCATTGGGCTACAACTGTAGGGAGACAAAGTTGTGCCCAGCATCAAGAAGTCTATAGCCCTAACTACACTGGAGACTCCTTAAATTAATAAGCTACCCTTTAGGGGAAATGTTGAAGTGGAGACTGGATGGTCATCTGCTTCAGGTTGCAAGCCTGACTGAGAAGGAGGTCAGGCTGACTGACACCCAAGGTCCTCTCTCTGAGATGTGGTGCTTCTGTGGACTTGATTGAGCATCAGATGTTTCTCTCTCTCTTTTCTTTTTTTTTTCCCAGTAAGCTCTACACCCAACTTGGGGCTTGCACTAATTGAGACCCTGAGACCAAGAGTCGCATGCTCTACTGAGCACCTCAAGCTGGGCACCTCAAGCATCAAATGTTTCTTAACCCCAAATAGCATATTTCTACTCATGAAGGACACAGGGTCCCGAAGCATATACTTTACTATAATTCTTAGTAAAAATTCCAAATTTCTTAGCCATACTTCAGGAGCAGCACAATTTCCACAAACGCTGTTGAGTGCCAGGGGCCACGTGACCCCCCCTCAGGGGCCCCCTCTCACTGTGCAGCAGTCCCGCACCCCAGAAGCCCTTAGACACACAGCTGTTTCCTTCCTATTTATTGCTCAGTTTTATTCCACAAAATCACTTGACCTCTTCTCTTTAGTGACTGAACCTAATGTCATTATTGAGCCAGCCTTTTAAGTGTATATTAATAAAGTCCCTGGGAAGAAAAAGCTAACAACTTGCAGATCTCTAAAGCTGGTACTGAGAACATAAAGCACCATGTAATATATATATATTTTTAAAGGTTTTATTTTGGGGGAGAGAGAGCACGTGCATGAGTGAGCACAAGCGGGGAGGGGTAAGGGCAGAGGGAGAGGGAGAAGCAGACTCCCCACTGAGCAGGGAGCCTGCCCAAGGTGTCCTGATCCCAGGACCCTGAGATCATGATCTGAGCGGAAGGCAGAGGCTTAACCCACTGAGCCACCCAGGCACCCAACACTGTGTAATATCTAAGAGAGCATGTAGAAAGATCAGCAGGATAGTGGTAGAAAGAAAATATTCAAATCACAGGACTTTTTTTTTCCTTTTTTTTTTCTTTCTTAAGATTTATTTCTTTTAGAGAGCTATTGAGGTTGGGTAGGGAGAGGAGGGAGGGAGGGAGGGGGAGGGGGAGGAGGAGGAGGAGGAGAGAGAGAGAGAGAGAGAGAGAGAATATGAATCTCTGGGAAACTTCCCACTTAGTGCAAAGTCTAACGCAGGGCTTAGTTCCAGGACCCTGGGATCATGATCGGAGGCAAGGGATACGTTTAACGACTGAGCTACTCAGGTGCCCCTAAATCACAGGACTTTAGAAGTAGAATCCAATTGCTCATCTTGGAAAAAAGGACAATGAAGCCCAGGGTTCCAATTTCTTGCCTTAGTTCTTGACCTTCTCACCACACTTTATTTTTTCCTCTCTCCCCCTTCCAACCATGACCCCCAGTCCACAAAATTATATTCTCCTATATATTTATATTGCATATAAATATAAGTATATAAATTACATAAGTATAAATAGATCTAGTTATATGAATACATTATACTAATAATATGGTATAGGGGCGCCTGGGTGGCTCAGTGGGTTGGGCCTCTACCTTTGGCTCGGGTCATGATCCCAGGGGCCTGGGATCGAGTCCCACATGGGGCTCTCTGCTCAGCAGGGAGCCTGCTTCTCCTCATCTCTCTCTCTGTCTGTCTCTCTGCCTATTTGTGATCTCTCTCTGTGTCAAATAAATAAATAAAATCTTTAAAAAAAAAAAAAATAATATGGTATATATATTTATATCTGTAAGTATAGTATAAATACATATATTTTATTTTCCCATATTTTAAAAAAATAATCAAAGCCTAACAAAAATGCTAATTGTTCAGAGTCACATTACAATATTTAAATGAGATTAACTTTAAGGATCCCCTAAATCTGGGGTCAGGGTGGGATTGTGTTATTGGAACCTCAGGTAACAAACACCAGGCCTTTTCTGAAGGCTGTTGGAAGACCTCTGGCTTTTCTGTAAGGTGGGGCTCACAGTGCTGCGTGCCTTTTGTAATCTATCTGAAAATAATGTCTCTCAGTCTTGCCTACCAAAAAACTGAAAACAATTTTGAAAATAGGTTGTAGTTAAAATGCTACCTGTTGAGCTTTGGCTGGTCTCTTGGAAACTCAGACTTCTCTTCTGTTAACCACCAACACTCAACACATCTGCTCTACGCCAGGTTCTCTGCTAAAGGCTTACTTTATAGGTTGTTGGGAGAAGTAAGGAAAATGGTAGTATTAGCGAACCTTAATTGAATAGTTTTCTCCCAGCCCCTGGACTAAGGACTTTCCTATGTGCTGAACAAATCTCCACAAAAATATTAAGAATGAGATAGTACTAGATTTGTTGAATAAATGTGATGGATGAGGTTAAATGACTTAACCAAGGCCACCCAGCTAGTGGAGGGGTTCAGCTTGGATCTGGCCCTCGGTCATAGCGTGTGGGTAGTCTGAGCACATACTGTAAAGTGCTGTAGGAGGAAGGAGAGCCGCCATCTTTCAGGGCTATGGAAGGTCCTAGCATTGTCTCTAGTCTGCCGTCTGCCCCTCAGAATTTGAATAAGGGTGAAACCAAGATCAATCATTTCTGGCAAGGTTGAAGGGGAAAGGAGTCACAGAAGCAGGAGCCTGAGAAATGCGTGGGACCAGGCATGGGGACGGCCAGTTGCCCTATTGCTTTAGCAGCAGGCAGACAGGGCTGGAGAGTCTGTCTAGGGAATGAGCTCCAGCTATTTTCCCTTTCTTTCTTTCTTTCTTTCTTTTTTAAGTTTTAATTTATTTATTTATTAAGATTTTATTTATTTATTCGACAGAGAGAGATCACAAGTAGGCATAGAGGCAGACAGAGAGAGAGAGGAAGCAGGCTCCCTGCTGCGCAGAGAGCCCGATGCAGGACTCGATCCCAGGACCCCTGAGATCATGACCTGAGCCGAAGGCAGCAGCTTAACCCACTGAGCCAGCCAGGCGCCCTATTTATTTATTTGACAGAGAGAGAGAGAGATCACAAGTAGGCAGAGAGGCAGGCAGAGAGTGGGGGGGGGGGAGCAGGCTCCCCACTGAGGAGGGAGCCCAAATGTGCGGCTCAAGCCCAGGACCCTGAGATCATGACCCAAGCTGAAGGCAGAGGAAGCTTAACCCACTGAGCCACCCAGGCACCCCAAGCTTTTTTTTTTTTTTTAAACAAGGATTTATCTCCTTTGCCTTGTCAGTAGGAACAGAAAAAAAGAGGAAGGGAAGGAAAGAATGCCTTAAGAGGATTGAGCCTGTGGATAAAATCTGTTTTATTTTTTCTCATTTGTAAAACGGTTTGTCCTCTGCTTCAATCTCCTCGTCTGTAAAAATTAAAATAGTATTTTGCTGATAGAATTGCGGCAAGCACGAAAGAAATAACAGGTGGCAAGCACACGGAAGTTTGGTTCATGTTAAAAATACAAATAATAATGATATGCTATGTTTACACCCTCGTTTTGCCCATAAAGGCGCAGTTAAGCACTAGCAATGACTACACATTTACTGTTTTCCCCTGGAAGCGGGCAAACGTCCGGTAACCGGTGCTACAGCACCCTCTGGTGGCGGAGGTGCCACCAACAGCGCCGACTCCGCCGACCTCGCTCTCCAGCCGGGCCGGAAGAGAAGAAGCCTCTGCCCGACTGTTAACCACCGGTCTGCACCTGCCCGGGAAGGGCAGGGCGGAGGCCATGCGACAGGTGCCCCCGTCACAAAATGGTACCATTAACTGAGGATCATGAAGAAGGATTCCCTATTTGAGCCCTGTGAAACCAGCTGGGGGTAGTCGGCCATTTCTGACCCATGAAATGGCAAGTTCACAGGGTTGAAGCTTGTCCTTGCTGCTGTATGGGGAGCAAGTAGAAACGCTGAGAATGTAAAATGCTAAACCCAGGAAACCAAACAGACAACGACTTAAGAATGACTTTGTGGGGACGCCTGGGTGGCTCAGTGGGTTAAGCAGCTGCCTTCGGCTCAGGTCATGATCCCGGCGTCCTGGGATCGAGTCCCGCATCGGGCTCCTCGCTCCGCAGGGAGCCTGCTTCTCCCTCTGCCTCTGCCTGCCATTCTGTCTGCCTGTACTCGCTCTCTCCCCCCCTCTCTCTCTGACAAATAAATAAAATCTTTAAAAAAAAAAAAAAGAGGAAAAAAAAAAAAAGAATGACTTTGTGGCCTGTGGGATCTAGAGGTGAAAGAGGAACAGACAACTTCTCACATTTTGTCAAGCTCCTCAGGGATTATAATATCTGGGGCTGTTTTTCTTTTTCTTTTCTTTTCTTTTTTTTTTTTTTTTTTAAAGATTTTATTTACTTATTTGACAGAGAGAGATCACAAATAGGCAGAGAGACAGACAGAGAGAGAGATCAGGAGAAGCAGGCTCCCTCCTGAGCAGAGAGCCCTATGCGGGACTCGATCCCAGACCCCTGGGATCATGACCTGAGCCGAAGGTAGAGGCTTAACCCACTGAGCCACCCAGGCGCCCCTGGGGCTGTTTTTCTAATCACCTACATCTCTTTCAACACCCTTCATCCTTACAGTTCCCGCCTTGCCTCAACCAGAAACACAAGTGGTGGTCGGCTTCTGTACCTTCCTTTTCTTTTCTTTTCCTTCCTTTTCTCCCCCCCCCCCCCCCTTTAAAGATTTTATGTATTTATGTGTCAGAGAGAGAGAACGAGAGAGCAAGCACAAGCAAGGAGAACAGCAGGCAGAGGCAGAAGCAGACCCATCGCTGAGCAAGGATGTGGAACTTGATCCCAGGACCCTGGGATCATGACCTGAGCCAAAGGCAGACGCTTAACCCACTGAGCCACCCAGGCGTCCCTGTACTTTGCTTTTCTACTAGCTCATGCAGACCTGCCATCTCCTGCCCTACTTTGGAAGAGATCTGCCCTCAGAAAATCAGGAAGACAAGCAATTGTGAACCTCATATCCTTTGCATAAAAGGTCTTTCTCCTTTCTGAGAAAGACCAGACTGAATCACAAAATCATCAATTTTTCTGGGTCTTAGCTTTACTAATAATCACAATTTTTGAAAAATTAGAATAGACCCAACCTCATCCTCCAAATCTTAAGAGAATAAGCCTTTAAACAATTTTTTTTGACATTTTATTTACTTATTTGTGTGAGAGAGAATGAGCAGGATTTTGGGGTTGGGGGAGGGAGAGAAGAGACAGAGGGGGAAGCAGATTCCCCACTGAGCAGGGAGTCTGACTCTGGCTTGATCATGAGGCTCCATCTCACAACCCTGAGATCACGCCCTGAGCTGAAATCAAAAGTCAGACGCTTAACTGACTGAGCCACCCAGGCGTGCCTAAAAAAAAATTTTTTTTAATGGAATACATTATGCAGGAGAATGCAGGTGAATTTATACGGAGATAAGTCGTCTCAGGAATGGTTGGTAAGGGTGTAAACTGACACAAACTTTCTGTTAAAGAATTTGGCCGTTTGTATCAAGAGCCATGAAGCCATTGACCAAATAATTCTTTTTAGAAAATCTGTATTAAGGAAATAAATGGAAACATGCAAAAAGATTTGCATACAAATATGTTATGGCAGCTTTTTTCTTTTTTTTATAATAGTAAGACAACATTAAAAGAAACAGTTACTAAATCAAGTGTAAAACATTAATAAGATGAAATATTTTATCTTTGAGATCATGTTTTCAGAGAACACAGGGTGGAAAAATGGTCACAGTATAATGAAGAGTAAAGCTATATGATATCTATTGATCAAATGCTTCCAATTTTATGAGAAATACATATAGGCAATAGACACTTTAAAAACAGGAAAGAAAGGTACTGAAATACTGAGTGATCATTTTTGGGTACATCAGCTCCACACCCAACATGGGGATTGAATTCACAACCCTGAGATCAAGAGTTGCACACTACTGACTAAGCCAGGCGGCACCCCGCTTTCTTTCTTTTCACTTTCTTACGTTTTCCAAAATTTCTATCATTATCATGTATTATTTTCATAATCGCTAAACTATATGGAATATAAAAACAATTTGATTTTGGGGCACCTGGGTGGCTCAGTGGGTTAAAGCCTCTCTGCCTTCAGCTCAGGTCATGATCCCAGGGTCCTGGGATTGAGTCCCCATTGGGCTATCTGCTCAGCAGAAAGCCTAATTCTCCACTCCACCCCACCCCACCCCCTGCCTGCCTTTCTGACTACTTGTGCTCTGTCAAATAAATAAATAAAATCTTAAAAAAATTTTTTTTGATTTGCAAATCAATCAAATCTTCATAGTATTGAATATAGAAACCAAACAGGTTACATCAAAACCTAAAGATAAATAACTAAATATGTTTTAAAATATGGCTTATAGTTGAGGGTGCCTGGGTGGCTCTATTGGTTAAACATCTGCCTTCGGCTAAGGTTATGATCTCAGGGTCCTGGGATCGAGTCCAGCATCAGGCTCTTTGCTCAGCAGAGAGCTTGATTCTCTTCTGCTTTTTCACTCTGCCCGTGGTCTCTCATTTCCTCTCAAATAAATAAAATCTCTAAAAAAATATATACGTGGTTTATAGTTGAAAAGTGCTTTCCAACCATCTTTCAAAGTCCTCACCATAACAGAAAGCAGCAGGAAAACAAGAGGGAGGAATTCATTTCTTGGTTCTTTGGCCAAATTCTATTGTTTCCAGGAGATTCTGCTTGAATTGTTCTTTTCAAGGGTCTTCTACTAATTAAAGCCATTCTGCAGTTTCTTTTACTATCAGTGGCCAAGGCCAACAGCATTGGGGATTATAATTAGACTGAGAGATCTTGTAACACAATCAGCTGATACACACTTTCAAAAGGTTAATTTCCTGAGGCTAGAGAGATTGCCAACACTCAGAATCCTGTTAATGACTTTGGAACAATTACACATCAGCCAGTAAGAGAAAATCAGAGTATTAAATCCCAGTTCACAGGAGTAGATTGATTAGGTAGAATGTTAAAACGATGTTTTATAACACCACATTTTGGGTGTGCCTTATGAGAAGAAATATTCAAGCTCTAATATGCTTCTCATCACCGCAGGACAGGTCCATGTCACTATCCTGGGAAGGTACATACAGAGAATGATCTACTAGAGTGGCATTCCCAGTTGGAGGTTATTCTTACTCTAATACGGAGGAATTTTATCCTCAGCCAGCTGGGAAGACTGTTTTCATAATGTTCTGTGTGATTCCATCTTGCAAACCAAATCTGGGACTCCCCAAAATGTCAACTTCTAAATCTTACATTCTACAATTTGAAATTACAGAACTAAAATAAGTATCAAATTATCATTTTCTAAAACTTTTAGAGAACTCAGTATTAACTTTAAAAAAAATCTATACAAGAAAAAATGATCTATACAAGAAAAGAATGTAAATGATTCAAGCACTTGTAGCTCAGGTAGCTTCTGAGAAACTTCTTAAAGCATTTGTTTAAACCTCGCACTTGAACTCTACAGTTTTTTTTCCTCCAAGCCCAACAAGCCCAACAAGAATATATTTGTTCTCCCTAGAGCTTCTCATAATACGTCTATTATCTTTTCTGCTCGCTCTAAAGACATCCTATTAAATTACAAACTGCATCCCTAATCCAAGCTTTTCTTCTTTGAGATGAAGGCATGTTCTGAAGTTAGTTCTAAGGCTGACACAACTTCGCAGGAACTCTAATAGGCTCCAGTTGTAAAATGCACATCAGTCATTACTTAAAATGAAGCTGTCAGTTTGCCAGAAAAGCTAGTCTCCGTGCCCTTTACAGAATCCCCATTTGCGTCCTGTGCCCGTGCCAAGTGTCATTAAGTCCAATGGGAACTCCGCAGATGTGAGCCACACACACTGAACAAACTCTGCACAACAGCAGAGTTAACTGAACAAGAGTTAACTTTGTTGCAGAAAAAACCAGGGATCCGGTCTTTTGTACTCAGCACTGGTCAGGGAGCAATGAGGAATCAGCCCGGGCGTGGGGGGGGGGGTGGGGAGGTGGTGCAAATTGAATAGTAGTGTTATTCACATATGAAAGAAAGCAAATCCTTGCCCACTTTCAGGAATCCTATTCAGATACAGCAGTGAGCTCCCAGAAACTGAGGAGAGAATCAGAGATCATCCAAGGCAAGTGTCAACTCAATCCTCTGACAAAAAAACAAATGAACAAGCAGAACAAACAATCTTGATGGGTCAGGAAAGAAGATGCTAGAAATAGTCGAGCTTCTGGCGCTTCTGGAGGAGCCGGCAACAGGGCCAGTCGCACCCCCTTCCTTTGGAAAATCTCAGCAAGGCAGGGGAGGACAGCAGGGTGGAGGCACTGGTAGGGACCTGGCTGGGGATCTACAGGAGTGGATCTCTACCTCCTATCTAGTGAGTCTTGCTTTGACGGTCCCATGACCGCGCGGGTGGGTTCCCCAGCAGGGCACTCCTGCAAGGTTCCTCATCAGATGCAGACACAACTGACCCACGTGTTCGCAACAAGACCCCACTCAGAGCTGCGACGAGCCCCAGCTCTCACCCCAGATCTGTGGGATGAACCATCAAGCCATTCTATCAGGTTATTTCTAAAATCACAACCCATAGTCCAGCTTCTGATTGGGCAGGCCCTGAGGCCAGGAGAAACGGCAGATACTGGACACGGGCTATGTGGAGCCTGTGGAGCCTGTGGAGACACTCAGGGATGCTACGGGGGTAAAAAGACCATCATCTGGCGTGTGCGAGATGGTACTCCTGAACCCAGAACATCAGCCAACAGCGCCTACCTGAGTGTGCTTTCCGCTTGAGCGTCTCACTTCACAAGCTGGCACGCGGTTTGGTAATTTCCCATTTGGGGGATAATCCAGATGAACCAAGTCTCGGCAGTAAGAATGACATATATATTTACCCTCTGAAAGACAGAGCACATGAGGTTCCTGCTTAGATGCATGTGGCAGAGGGAAATGAAGCCTCCAAAACCAAAAGCCAGCGTCTGACCCGGAGCAATGAACATGTGTTTGTGAGAGGCCTGTTTGTTCACAACAGTATGCAGAGCCCTTTAAACCTGGACTAACAGGCCTTCACTGAAATCTAAATGGAATATATTTCACAAAGACAGCGGATTAGGCTACTCTGTTTTTCTTTTTTCAGTTCTTCGACTGAGATAAAGTTCACATAATGTAAAATTCACCATGTTAAAGAGTAGAGTTGTGCAACCGTGATCTAATTCCAGAACACTCATTTACCCCAAGAACAAAACCCTTACCTGTTGCCTGTGAGCAGTCACAGACTATTTCCTTCTTCCTCTAGCCCCTGGCAACCACAAATCTAATTTCTGTGTACTTGCCTTTTTTGGATGTTTCCCATGAATGGAATCATACAATCTGTGGCCTTTTGTATCTGGCTTTTTTCACCCAGCAGGTGGTGGTATGTGTCAGAATTTCATTCTTTTTTTTAAAGATTTTATTTATTTATTTGACAGGCAGAGATCGCAAGTAGGCAGAGAGGCGGGGAGGGGGAGGGGAGCAGGCTCCCTGCTGAGCAGAGAGCCCGAGGTGGGGGCTCAATCCCAGGACCCTGAGATTATGACCTGAGCCGAAAGCAGAGGCTTAACCACTGAGCCACCCAGGCGCCCCAGAATTTCATTCTTTTTTATTGTTGAGTAATATTTCTTTCTTTCTTTTTTAAAAATAATGTTTCATTGCCTGCAAGGACCACATTTTATCTACTTATCGGTTAATAGACAATGGGTGGTTTCCATTCCTAAGAATGAAATTGCTGGGTCATATGGTAACTCTGTTTAATTTTTTGAGGAACTGCCAAACGGTTTTCCAATGTAAATGTCTTTAAAAAGAGCTCTTTCAGCCATTTTACAACACATAGATAAGAAATTCTACAACTCTGTTCACCGGCAATTAGAATTCTCACAATACTAGTCTAGTAATGAATCCTTTATATTATGAAGTCTTTAAGGGACCTTATTATGAAATAACTTCACCCATTAAAGTAGTATTATCCGGGTAAGAAAAACCCTGCAGGAAAATGAAGAGTGGGGATCCACTCGTAGTTTTCAATTCTAGCCAAGGATAAAGCAGTCTGTATCATCAAAATGTTTTGTGTGCTGATCCCCCGATCAAACCCATAGGAGGGTAACAGGGCCCTGGCTTACAAAATAGCATCCAGAAGTGACCTAGAAACCAGAACCTCTAGAGTCAAACTCAACTAATTTGCAGAGACTTATTCCTCATGCAGGTATACATTCTTAAATACATACCAAAAATACTAGTGCCTACGTCATCCCAGGGCTCATTAGACCGTTACCGGAAGGCTCAGCCTCTGCCCTCGGCGGGAGGAAAGGGTACAGGAAGCAACCCTCATGATACAGTGTGGCAAATGCACTAATATAATGCTGGGGACCCAAAACCAGCATCTGCCCACTTTATGAACCCGAGGCTTTCCCACGCATTCCCAGGCGCGCCCCTCCACCTGAGCACCAACCCCCACCAACCATTCTCCCTCCAGCGCTGCAAGCCTGAACGCATTTTTCCATTGCTCCTCAAGAAAGATTTGGGAGCTGTGGACTAAAGCTTAAAAGTCCTTGAGCCCTTTCAGGAAGAATCTGAACTGCAAAACACATGTCTTTGATATTTATAACTGGTCACAATAATGCTGGCGTTACTGTTCCATCTGTTCTGGAAAGTTTAACTTACTGAGCTGTCCTGTAATAGAAAGACGCACATGGCTCTGGTGTCTCCATCCTTCATCGGACTTGTGTGAAATTCAAAAGCACATTTGCCTCCAAGAAATAAAGCTGGTTTGTGAAGAGGCTGATAAATGAACTCAGATGATGAGGAACTGAAACAGCAGAGCCCCCTGAAGCATTTACCCCAGCCCTGAAGGCCGCCTGGGTCTTTCTAGCACATCAAAGGCAGAGACCATTGAACCCACGTGGAGGCTCCTCGTCCTCCCAACAGCCCAGATGCCATCGGACTCAGAAGCAAAGGTAACCTACCCGGTCTGTGGGTTTTCTTCACCTGCAAGTTGATTTTGCCAGTGAGCTTGTAAATGGCAGTTCCCATCTGTGAGCCCCAGGCTGGCTGTGCAGCATGAGAGACAGACAAGACAGACAGCTGACGGTGACAGGCCGAGCAGGCCAGCCCGGGGTGACCTGTGTGACTCAGAGCCCACCAGGAGGCCGGGCCTCCCTCCACTCCCTGGCTTCATGTATTTTCCAACTGTCCACCAGCATGCCCGACAGCTCACTCACTGGGGGCTGTCAGACTCTCACAACCATAGCTGTGAATCACGTGAGAGAGGTCAAGGGAGGGTCTCCCGACCTCAGCCCTGATTGGAGATGCCAGTAATGTGGTTGTTAAGGCCTCTGGACCCAGTGGAGGGGAGCTGGGAGATCTTGAGCAAGTTCTTGAACCTCTTTGTGCCTTCATTTCTTTGATAAAGTGAAGAAAACCATGGTCCCCCTCTCACTGAATTCTGACAAGTGCCAGAAGTGTTTCTGGTGATGGCGTCATCAGAGTAAACGCTCCACAGGGTTAGCTGCTGATACCGTGTTGTTGGAAGAAATCTCCTACTTTTCTGGTTAGGAGAGTTTGCATTTGGGGGTGCCTGGCTGGCTCAGCCAGAAAAACATGTGACTCTTGGCTTGGGACCGTGAGTTCGAGCCCTGAGTTGGGTACAGAGATTACTAAAAAAATGAATAAATCAACTTAAAAGAAGAAAATTTGCATTTGGGGCAGGGATCATGACCTGGAGTAGTGTTTTCTAGCTACTTCCAAGAAACCCCACTTCATATGATAGATCACAATTCTCAGTGTTTTGGGGGAGGTTCCACTGTAATAATGGCCTCATGGATGAGAGGAAGCAGGGTGCTCATCTGCATTTTCAGTCGGGTCCATAAACAGGACTCTTTTCTATTTTATCTAAGACTCGTAATCCCCCCTGAGAGGAGGAAGAGCTGCCTAGTGTCCTCCTCGCCTCTTGTGAGAACTCTTTTCTTTTCCCTTCTTTTCTTTTTTCTTTTTAAGATTTTATTTTATGTATTTATTGGACAGAGAGAGACACAGTGAGAGAGGGAACACAAGCAAGGGGAGTGGGAGACAGAGAAGCAGCTTTCCTGCTGACAGAGAGGCCGATGTGGAGCTCGATCCCAGGACCTCCGGGTCATGACCTGAGCCAAAGGCAGATGCTTAATGACTGAGCCACCCAGGTGCCTCTCAAGAACTCTTTCTGAGCATTCTGTCCTCAGTGGCAGCTTGCTGGTGGTCAGGAATCCCACAGCTATTCTGTTCCTGACAGCCCCTTGCCTTTTGTTGACTTTAGGGTGATTTTTTTTCCCTTGGGTGAACTCTCAAGATGGCCATGTGAGGAGCGTTGTGCGGCGTCACCTCCCTGGTGTCTTGAGAAGAGAAGGGATCTCACCAAAATTGGGTCTCATGGAAGGGAGGCTCCAAGATTTGGTGCAAACCCCCATGGCACCAGAATAGCATTTCTTGTGTTTCAGTTGGCTCTGTCACTCACCAGCATGGGACCCATGTTCTCGGCTTTCAAGTCTGTAAAATGAAGGGGCTTCAAGGTCATCTCTAAGATCTCTGTGAATTCTCGTTTCCTCTGAGGTTCTGAAATGGGGGTTTGAACAATTTAGGGACAGAGGGCTGTCATGGAATCCACATAAGGCTGGAGGCTAAACATGGTCATCTTTCAGGAGCATTGACATTATTTTTTCATATTAAAACAAAACTAAGGGTGTGATGGAATGCTATATCAAATTCTCAGGCTTTTTTTTTTTTTTTAAGAAAAAAGACTAAAAGAACGTTCATTGTGGAAAAAATCGTGGTAATACAGTGTGAATATAATTAATGTCACTGAACTGTATATTTAAGTGTGGTTAAAATCACAAATTTTCAGTTATATATATATTTTTACCACAATAAAACAAATTTAAAAAACAACATTCAGGTAGACGAGAGAGTCCAGACATAACCCACACGTACTTGGTCAATGAATTTTCGACAAAGGTACCAAGGCAATTCAGTGAAGAAAGGATGCTCTTTTTAACAAATGGTGCTAGGATTGGATATTCATATGCTTTTACATGTTTTATTTTATTTAAACATTTTTTTTGCTTTTGCATATTTTAAAATAAACTGCAATTCGTACCCCTTGCCATATATAAGAATTAATTCAAAAATGGATCATAGGAGTGCCTGGGTGGCTCAGTGGTTAAGCCTCTGCCTTTGGCTCAGGTCATGATCCCAGGGTCCTATGATGGAGCCCCGCATCAGGCTCTGCTCAGCAGGGAGCCTGATTCCTCCTCTCGGTCAAATAAATGAATTTTTAAAAAAATGGATCATCGAGGGCACCTGAGTGGCTTAGTCAGTTAAGTGATTTGCAAATCTTCCAGCCTGTTCAGCTGGAAGTCTGCTTCTCCCTACTCCTCTCTGCTGCTCATGCTCTCTCTTTCACTTGCTCTCAAATAAAAAATCTAAAAGAAAAAAAAAAATGGATCGGGGTGCCTGGGTGGCTCAGTGGGTTAAGCCTCTGCCTTCTGCTTAGGTCATGATCTCAGGGTCCTGGGATCAAGCCCTGCAACATTGGGCTCTCTGCTCAGCAGGGAGGCTGCTTCCCCCTCTCTCTCTCTGCCTGCTTCTCTGCCAACTTGTGCTCTCTCTCTCTGTCAAATAAGTAAACAAAATCTTTCAAAAAAATGGACCATAGATTTATTTATTTATTTTTTTAAAGATTTTATTTATTTATCAGAGAGGGGGAGAGAGAGCGAGCACAGGCAAACAGAATGGCAGGCAGAGGCAGAGGGAGAAGCAGGCTCCCTGCCAAGCAAGGAGCCCGATGTGGGACTCGATCCCAGGACGCTGGGATCATGACCTGAGCCGAAGGCAGCCGCCCAACCAACTGAGCCACCCAGGCATCCCTGGACCATAGATTTAAATGCAAAGCTGAAGCAGGGCGCTTGGGTAGCATGGTTGGTTCAACATCTGACTCTTGGTTTTGGCTCACCTTTGGTTGTGATCTCAGGGTCATGAGATCGAGTCCCATGTCAGGCTCCATGTTCAACCTGAAGTTGGCTTGAGTTTCTCTCTCCTTTTCCCTCTGCTCCTTCCTACTTCACTCTCTCTCTCAAACAAATAACTACATCTTTAAAAAAAAAAAAAAAAGCAAAACCTAAAGCTATAAAAGTTCTTAGAGGAAATCTTTGTCACTTTGGGTTAGGTAAAAATTTCTTAGAGAATATGTCAAAAGTATAATTAATAAAAGAAAAAATGGATGAGTCAGGACTCATCAAAATTTAGAACTTCTCCAGGGGCGCCTGGGTGGCTCACTGGGTTAAAGCCTCTGCCTTTGGCTCAGGTCATGATCCCAGGGTCCTGAGATGGAGCCCTGCATCGGGCTCTCTGCTCTTCGGGGAGCCTGCTTCCTCTGTCTCTCTGCCTACCTCTCTGCCTACTTGTGATCTCTGTCAAATAAATAAATAAAATCTTTAAAAAAAAATTTAGAACTTCTCCAAAAGACTGTAACAGAGAATGAAAAGACAAATCACAGGCTGGAAGATTTGCAAATCACATATCTTTTTTTTTTTTTTTTAAGATTTTATTTATTGGGTGCCTGGGTGGCTCAGTGGTTAAGCCGCTGCCTTCGGCTCAGGTCATGATCTCAGGGTCCTGGGATCGAGTCCCGCATCGGGCTCTCTGCTCTGCAGGGAGCCTGCTTCCTCCTCTCTCTCTCTCTCTCTGCCTGCCTCTCTGCCTACTTGTGATTTCTCTCTGTCAAATAAATAAATAAAATCTTTAAAAAAAAAAAAAGATTTTATTTATTTATTTGACAGATCACAAGTAGGCAGAGAGGCAGGTAGAGAGAGAGAAGGGAGAAGCAGGCTCTCCGCTGAGCCGAAAGCCTGATGTGAGGCTCGATCCCAGGATCCTGATTTCATGACCTGAGCCAAAGGCAGAGGCTTAACCTACTGAGCCACCCAGGCTCTCCACAAATCACATATCTGATACAAGAACAGAGATCAAGCCGGTGCTGGGTGTGGACCCTGTTTAAAATTTTCTCTCTCCCTCTCCCTCTATCCCTCTCTCTCTCTCCCTCGATAAAAAAAAAAAAAAAAAAAAAAAGCCTTCCCTGCTGCTCTAGGCACGTTCTCTGGAGAGGACTTAAGTTCCCAGCAACCTTGCGAGAGTGGTGCAGATGAGGGGACTGAGGTTCAGAAAGGCGAAGTCAAACTTGTGAGTGGTGACCGGCCTTAGAACCCAGCCCCATCCTGACACTGGAGCTTGTGCCCTGAGCTGCTTTTGCTGCAGGCAGACTCCCGTCTGCACCATTACGAGTCACCAGGAGTCACGGTTGCACACGGTGTCCCACGGCACCTCCAGGGCTCAGCACCTCAGTCTTCCTTGTCCTGTGAGCTCAGCGCCCGCTCAAGAGCAGACGGGTGAAATGAGGTGAACATGTGCTTTCAACTTCCTCTTCTGCTTCATGCCGAATGGAGGTTATCTTTGTAGCCAATTTAATCTATAAAAGTTATTTCCAATTTGTTAACATCAGACTAACAAAAGAATGTTCCCTTTTCAGCACGTTTCAGGGTTTTTTTTTTTTTTTTTTTTTAAATTTCAGTAAGCCCTACACCTGACATGGCGCTTGATCTCACAACCCTGAGATCAAAAGTTGCACGCTCTACTGTCTGAGCCAGTCTGGCACCCCTCAGTGTGTCTTTTAAGAACACTGTAAAACCAGCAGTTTTGATGTGGGGTAAAGGGTACTGCCCTAGTTGGGAGACCTGAATTCCTCTACTTCTGGCTTTTCCAACAATTCCCTGTGTGACCCTGGAAAATCCACTTAGCCTCTCTGAGTCTCGGTTTCCTGAAGTTGGATTAGACCAAAGTTTCCCACTGGTGGTAGACATACCGTGGCAGTCCCTAAAACAAATGAGTTAGATTTAATTATGTATTAATTTTAATGTGTAAAGAATATAATAGTGCATCAAATCAATTATTTCCCAGGTATCGCTTTTTAGGATGGTGCTAAAGAAGAAGGGCAAGTTATTTAGTAACAAATATTTTGCAAAGTCTAGTAGAGGATTACACAGGCATAAATCACAAAAATTGTGACAATGGCCTGTGAATGCCTGATGTTTGGGAAGCACTGGACTGGAAAACGAGAGCTGCCATTTATTGAACATTTACTATGTGCCAGGAAACTTGCACTTAATATGCACTCATTTTTTTCTCTTTCTTTTTTAAAAAAAGATTTCATTTATTTATTTGAGAGAGAGAGAGAGAACACAAGCAGGGGGAGCAGCAGGCCTCCCTTAGAGCAAGGGGCCTGATGTGGGACTTCATCATCCAGGAATGACCTGAGCCAAAGGCAGACCCTTAACTGACAGCCACCTAGGTGTCCCAGGTGTCCCTTATTTTTTCTTTTTTAAGTAGCCTCCAGGAGCAACGTGGGGCTTGAACTCTTGACCCTGAGATTAAGAGCTCAAAAAACAAAAAAACAAAAAACAAACCAAACCCCGCCCCGCCCAAAACAGAGAGAGTTGCATGGTCTACAGACCAAACCAGCCAGGCACCCCTGCATTAATTTTTTAATTCTTTTATTTTTTAAGTAATCTCTACATCCAGCGTGGGGCTCAAACTCACAACCCTAAGAAAAAGAGTCACATGTTCCCCTGAATGAGTCAGCCAGCTTCCCCTCCTTGTTTTTAAAAAGTAATCCTGGGCACCTGGGTGGCTCAGTGGGTTAAAGCCTCTGCCTTTTGCTCAGGTCATGATCCCAGGGTCTTGGGATCAAGCCCCACATTGGGCTCTCTGCTCAGCGGGGAGCCCGCTTCCCTCTCTCTCTGCCTGCCTCTCTGCCTACTTGCACAGCTTTCTTACTGTCACTTGCCAGTATGTGGCAGAGCCAGGGTCTCAAGCCATGTTCCTAGTCCTTGTGCTCCACTGGCAGTCTGGATGGACTGCAGAGAACTCACCGAGACACAAAGACGGGAATCAGGGGCTCGACCGGTCTCCGCCAAGGCTAGCAAGAGCAGTATCTGGGAAGCGTGTTAAAACTGCAGGTTCTCAGCCCTTCCTTCAGAAGTCCTGGACATCAGATTGGTGGGGTGTGGGAATGCTGGGCTTTACCGCTCAGCCCAGGTAGTTCTGGAGCAGGTGAACCTACAGTCTCAGGTTGGGAGACGCAGCAGCCCGAGGAATAATTACAAGAATTAGTCACCGTTGGGATGTGAGCTCACTTGGCTCTCTCCTCACACTTGAGGCTTTTCTCAGCCTGAGGGACAAAAGTAATGCCTGGACCTCATGTCTCCTTCAGCTGCTCCTATCACGCCATCACAGCAGTCACGAGGGACCAGCTGATCTTTATTCTGAAGGCTGTTCTGACAGCAGATCTGTTGTCTCTGGTTACCAGTAGTAAAAGAAACTCCAACGCGGAGAACCGGAGGAAAGGTGACTTTGAAAAACTTCAGTGTGGAGCCAGCATATGAAGGAGTAGCAGGATCTCACCCGAGCTCCCTGCCGCCAGCTGCCAGCCCCTTCTCCCCGCTTCTGCCCGCCCTCCCCAACAACCCCTGCCGCAGCCAGGCTCATTAGTAGCCCAAGTGGGCTAAGGGTAAGGGGCTTACAAAGGCTGAAAACGAAGGGAAAGACTCTGTGTGGGTTTTTTTTCCCAAAGAGGCAATGAGGGAAAGAGTTTCTCATGCTCCAGGCATAGCTTTGCTAGTCAGACGTGCTGAAAGAATGGCCTGGAAGTAGAACAACAGTTGGAACCCAAGCTGTAGGGAATAGGGAACCAGAGAATGGAGTGTAGCTCTGTATTTTAGGAACATCACTCTGGGGGAAGCTTGGCGCCTGAAGGAAGGAAAGAAGGATGATTTAGAGCAAGAAGACCAGCTAGCAAAGGACAGCGTCGTGTCTCTGTCAACATCTGGTGGGACTTGGGAGCTCCTTCCCCACCACCAGCCCTCCAGTCCTCCCTGGACAGGTCCCCTTCAGGAACTGGGGTGTGGTGCGGGACAGAACCCTTGTCCCTGTTGCAGCTGGTTTGGCTTCTCCTTCCTGAAGCCATCCCAGAGTTCAGAGGCTTTGGTCTTAGTCTACAAGTCAAGTCTACAAGTGACTCTGATCATTCGTAAATTTGGGGAGCTGGTCCTCACAGAAAGCTCCTGCCACAGGCTGGTGGGTTTGTGGGGCAAGGAGGGAGGTCTTCGGAACCTTAGGGAACCTCTTTATCCGTGAGGCAATGCCTGTAAAGGAAGCCCTTTCTTTAGAGCAAATACAAAGAAAATGGAATTTCAGAAAAAGAACAGAGTGGCAGTTTTAAAAATGTGGGCATCCTCCTTTGCCCAGAAATCAATTAGCACTGCACTCCCCTCCCCAATCTCATTACCCTGGATTTGGGGATTGTAGAGTCTACCCTTCTAGGGTCTAGAAGCAACAATCTATTTCTGGATTCCCAGAGGAGATCAGCAGCTGGAGTAGTGGGAGGGAGGGAATGGGGGGGATATATCTCCACCCCCTTTACCAGGGAACCAGATTTTTCAGGTGGCACACTTTGTTACATCTTACACCCCTGCCAGGACAGAGAAACTTCTGTATCCTTGGCCTCTTCAGCTGAAACGGAGTAGGTGGATGGCTCTTGAGATCCCAGCCAAGAGTATATAACTCTGAGGGTGGGATGGGGGAGACTTGCAGAATGCCTTGGGTTGGCACTCCTGGGGCCCAGTTTGCACTGCCTTCTCGACAGCGAGATCGAAGTTCTCTCGGCACAAAGTCTAAGAGGGCAGTTCAACCAACCATCGGAGGGTGGCCAATCCTAAAAGTGCTTTTGTCAAGAGACTTAATTAAATGCTGTATGTGTGCAAGCTGGGCTCAGTGGGAGGAAGATGAGGTAGGGCAAGGGAAGAAAAAATGTTAACTGCAGGGGTACCTGGGTGGCTCAGTCGGTTAAGCGTCATGATCTCAGGGTCCTGGGATAGGGTCCAGCTTCACACTCCCTGCTCAGTGGGGAGCCTGCTTCTCCCTCTCCTCTGCCCCTACCCCCACTCCTGCTCCCTCTTCCTCCCTCTCTCTCTCAAATAGATAAATAAAAGTTAAAAAGATAAATAGGTAAAATAAATAGATTTATCTATTAAAAAAGAATGCTAACTGCGTATTTCACCTACAGCACTGAGCACATCGTACCGCGGGCCTACACGGGGACTAAAAGAAGCTGAAGACGGGTCACTGCCAGTTTCTCCCTGCGCTCCCCCCTGCAGGGGCTGAGATGAAAATAATAGACTTGACATCTGGAGAACAGAAGTTCTGTTACAATTTCTGTTTTCATTTTATATGCTCTCAAAAAATGAAAAGAAAAGAAAAGAAACAGAGAAAGAAAGAATAGTTTGGGGCCTGGGAAAGCTCCATCCTGTCACTTAGGGTTTTGGTATTTTCAAAGGTGTTCTACTTTGACTGCACCTCCCAGAGGCGTCTGGAAAATCGTGTCACCAGAAACACGGTACATGGCCAAAGGCATTTGCTTTCATGCCTCCTGGTGTTCCAAAAAAGCTTGCTGTTTCCAAAGAACTTCCAAGTGTGAAATTAAAATTTTGAAGCTTCCCAAGTTGAACTTTGTATAATTTCACAGACTCCTCTTCTCTCCTGGAGATGAATCAAGCCAGCAAGGAGAAGGGCTGTGTTTCCAATATTTGGGGCAAGGGACTCACGGAAGTGGGGGGAGTGCTCCCAAGTCAGGCGAGGCTGAGACTACCAATCCTTGCCCTGGCCTCTAACTCTTTTCAGCTGTGGGATCTGGGTGAGACTTTTGAGGCTTTGAGCTTCTCTGATTCCTTCTTTGGTCAAAATAAAATGGGGAGGGGAGTGAGGAGACCAGCAGTGTTGCAGCAGAGGCCAAGGGCACAGAGTCATCATGCCAAAAATGGCAATGACCATGATGAAACTTTGGAAAACAGAACCATATAAGGCACATGGAGGGAAGAAAACTATTACCTACCATCCCAATGCCCATGGACATGATCCTTTCTTCCTTTGTGCATGTTCTAGGACCCACATGTAATTTGCCTGCATGACTTTACCAGGTGAGGACTTTCAAAATTAAGACTTCTCTGACTTTAATTTTGGCCTAGGAAGATGTACGTAGTTTCAGAGTCTTTGTCTTCTCAGTACAGCCCTCTGACACTGAGGACAGATCAAGGGCAGTTGTGGGCCAGTGGGGAGGTGGGAAAAAGCCAGAAATGTTATCATCTGATCAGGATCCCACTCTTAGCCGCACAGGAGGGATGTTGGTTTCCTGACTCTGTCCAAGCAGTGGGGGACGGATTTCTCTCTCAAAGAGCATTCCTCAACTCCCTGTCTGTCATCTCCTGCCTGTCTGAGTGGCACAGCCGGCACAGGGTGTGGTTGAGCATGACGGCGGAGAATGGAAGGTGGGGGCTGGTCCCGAACATTGGAGACAACAAGGATGTGCTACTGGGTCCAGTTCTTGGGTGAGGTGGGAGGCTAAGTCTCTGCACCATTTCGAGCCATAACTGGGGAGATCCACACACTTCCACCGATGACCCTGAAAGCCATTTCTAGCTGAATGCCATAAATGTGGCTCAGGCCACTCACCTGCTCCCTATTTGTGGATGGACTTCTTTCATCAGCAAGCTACAACTGGGAGCCCTAAATTTAGTCAGTTTACAGCACCTCCACTTATTCTAAAGAATGGCTGACTCTAGCTCCTTTGGGCTCTTAAAACATTAAAAACATTTTTATAGGGTGCCTGGGTGGTATAGTCAGTTGGGCACCAGCTCTTGGTTTCGACTCAGGTCATGATCTCAGGGCCCCTAGTTGGGCTCCCGGCTCAGCATGGACTGTGCTTGAAGATTTACTTTCTTTCTCTCTCCCTCTGCCCCTCCAGAGGGAGCAAGGGAGAGCACCAGTGGGGGGAGAGGCAGAGGAAGAGGGAGAAGCAGGCTCCCCACTGAGCAGGGAGCCTGACCCAGGGCTCTCAATCCCAGGACCCTGGGATCATGACCTGAGCTGAAGGCAGATTCTTAACTGCCACCCAGGCATCCCAGTAAATAAATCTTAAAAACTTTTTTGGAGGGTTCCCAGGTGAATCAGTCAGTTGAGCATCTGACTTTGGGTTTCAGCTCCAGTCATGATCTCCGAGTCCTGGCACTGAGCCCTGTGTCAGGCTCCATGATCCCTGTCGAGGCTGCTTATCCCTCTCCCTCTCTGTCTGTTCCTCCCATTGCCTGTGTGTTCTCTCTTTCTCTCAGATAAATAAATAAAACCTTAAATAATACATTAAAAATTTTTGTTTAGGTGTGCTTGGCTGGCTCAGTCAGGAAAGCATGTGACTCTTGATATTGGGCTTGTGAGTTCAAGCCCCATGTTGGGGTCAATTACTTAATAAGTAAACCTAAAAATTTTTTGCTTATTGTGGTAAGTAAAAACATTTAACATGAGATCTATCCTCTTAATAGATTTTAAGTGTACAGGATTATTTTCTATAGGGACAATGTACAGCAGATGTCTAGAATTTATTCATCTTGCATAACTGAAATTTTATGCTCATCGACTAGCAATTCCTCCTTTTCTCTCTTCCAAGCTCCTGGCAACCATCATTCTGTTCTTTGCTTCTATGAGTTTGACTATTTTAGATACCTCACAGAAATGGAATCATGAATTAGTTATCCTTCTGTGACTGGTTTATTTCACTTAGTACAATATACTTAAGATTCATCCACATTGTTACATATTGCCATTCCTTCTTTTTAAAGGCTAGATAATATTCCATCCTATGTATATACCACATGTGTGTTTTACCCATTCATCTGTCAGTGGACATTTGAGTTGTTTCCATATCTTGGCTGTTGTGAATAGTTCTGTAATGACTGGGGGAGTGTCAAAATCTCTTTGAGATCCTGATTTCACTTTTGGAGGGGATAAATACTGAGACTTGGGATGCTACAACATATGTTAGTTCTATTTTAACTTTCTGAGAAACCTCCATACTATTTTCCTATTTTTTTGGGGGGGGTAAGGATTTATTTATTTGAGACAGAAAGAGAGAGAGTGTGTGTGAGTGCAGGGGTGGGGAGGAAGCACAGAAGGAGAGAATCTCCAGCAGACTCCCCACTGACTGTGGAGCCTGATGTGGCACTCGACCCTGAGATCATGACCTGAACTCAAACCAAGAGTCAGATGGAGGCTCAGTTGCCTGAGCCACCCAGGCACCCATTCCTACTGTTTTCTATGTGGTCTTGTTGTGTCCCCAATCGAGTATAAGGATTCCAATTTCTCCACACCCTCACCGACACTTGTTTTTTTTTTTTAATTAAAGATTTTATTTATTTGATAGATCACAGGTAGGCAGAGAGGCAGCCAGAGAAGTGGGGGAAGCAGGCTCCCCGCTGAGCAGAGAGCCCGATGTGGGACTCGATCCCAGGACCCTGAGATCATGACCAGAGCCGAAGGCTTAACAACCCACTGAGCCACTCAGGCGCCCCAACACTTTTTTTTTTTTTTTAATCTCTTTGATAATGCCTATCCTAACATATGGGAGGTGGTATCTCATTGTGTTTTTTTTTTTAATATTTTATTTATTTATTTGACAGATAGAGATCACAAGTAGGCAGAGGCTTTAACCCACTGAGCCACCCAGGCGCCCCTCTCATTGTGGTTTTGATTTGCTTTTCCCTGAGGATGAATGATATCAAGTTCCTTTACATGTACCTGTTGGCCATCTGTATGTCTTCTTTGGAGAAATGTTTATTCAAATCCTTTGGCCATCCCCAAACTAGGTTATTAGGTTTTTTTTGCTATTGTGTTGTAGGAGTTCCTTATATATTTTGGAAATTTTCTACTTATGGAGTATATGGTGTGCAAACGTTTTCTCCCATTCCATAGACTGCCTTTTTACTCTACCAATAGTTTGCTGTGCAGAAACTTTTACTTTGATGTAGTCCCACTTGTCTATTTTGGCGTTTGTTGCTGGGCTCACAGACGTTTGAAATCCATCTATTTTAAGACTTTAATGTAAACTCTCCAGAAACTATATAACACCCCTATTGCAATCAGTTATTTCGTTTCTCTCTCTCTCTCTCTCTTTTTTTTTTTTTTCCAGTGTCCCCTTTTCAGTAATGACCTCAATATTCTTTTAGCTGGCAGGAATAGTAACAGAACACCAGAGAACTGAAACACCACATTCATATTTAACACATGTATCTAGGCTTCCAGTCTGGAAACCTACAACACACTTTCTTTTTTTCTTTAAGGGATCAAAAATTAGCAGCTTTTCTAAATGCACCATATATACTTATAACAAGAAGTAGAAACTAACATCTATTGAGTACTTTTCTGCCAGTTTCTGATATAAATATATTATTTCTATTAACTCACTCAGTCCTCACAAATAATCCTCCAAGGGAGGTACTATGACGCTACCCATTTTAGAGACAGACTGAGGAACTTGACCAAGGTCACATGTGGAAGATGGTGGGGTGGGATTATGAACCCAGCCGGTTTGGTTCTAACACCGGCGCTCTTCATCACAATGCTGCTCTGATCTAAAATCTCTTCTGAGTTAACATTCTTGTGCTGGAGTTTACATACAAGGAAATGCACAGGTGTTCAGTTGGCCACGTTCTGAGGTACACACCTGTGTAACCACTACCCCAGTGAAGTTCTAACACATTTCCGTCAACTCTCCTGGTCCTTTCCAGTCAATCTTCCTCCCCTCTTGCCGGGTGAATGCTGGTCGGATTACTACTGGCCTAAGAACTAACATATATTTTTTTTAAAGATTTTATTTATTTATTTGACAGACAGAGATCACAAGTAGGCAGAGAGAGAGGAGGAAGCAGGCTCCCTGCTGAGCAGAGAGCCCGATGCGGGCCTCGATCCCAGGACCCTGAGATCATGACCTGAGCCAAAGGCAGAGGCTTTAACCCACTGAGCCACCCAGGTGCCCCAGAACTAACATATTTTTAAAGATAATGTGAAGAACACAGGAGAGAGGTCTTCAAATCATGTACCCACTTAGAATCAATCTTGTGACTTGTAGGAGTTTCAAGCTTCTAGTTACAGAAGAAAAGTCAGAATCTGCAAGCATTTTCCAACATGTGTTCCCTCTAGATGATGTTTGGCGATAGAAGTGTCTGGGTCACACTATGCCATTTCTGTTATCTTTCAGGACCCACACCCTGCACCACATCTCCTTTTAGTCTGACTATGTTCTTGGTGTCTACTGGTGTCTATTCTATTAAGAAAAAGACAATGGGAGGGTGCCTGGGTGGCTCAGTGGGTTAAGCCTCTGCCTTAAGCTCAGGTCATGATCCCAGGGTCCTGGGATCGAGCCCCGCATCGGGCTCTCTGCTCAGCGGGGAGCCTGCTTCCCCCTCTTCTCTCTGCCTGCCTTTCTGCTTGCTTGTGATCTCTCTCTCTCAGTCAGGTAAATAAAATCTTAAAAAAAAAAAAAAAAAAAAGAAAGAAAGAAAAAGACATTAGGGGTACCTGGCTGGTTCAGTCAGAAGAGCATGCAACTCTTCATCCCAGAGTCAAGAGTTCAAGTTGGGTGTAGAGATTACTTAAATAAAAATAAAACTGAAGAGGGTGCCTGGGTGGCTCCGTGGGTTAAGCTGCTGCCTTCGGCTCAGGTCATGATCTCAGGGTCCTGGGATCGAGTCCCGCATCGGGCTCTCTGCTCAGCAGGGAGCCTGCTTCCTCCTCTCTCTCTCTGCCTCTCTGCCTACTTGTGATCTCTCTCTCTCTGTCAAATAAATAAATAAATAAAATATTAAAAAAAAATAAAACATAAGAAAAAAGGAAGGGAGGCAGGGAGGGAGGGGAGAGAGAAAGACAAAGTAAATACACTGAAGCCAAAATGAAATGAAAAAGTGGTTCAATAAAGTTAAGTAGTTTACTGCAGAACTTGAACATGCTAATTTATGTTGGGTGTCCCCAAGGAGATCATGGTATGTAGTGCTTCTAAACTCACTGACCACAGAATCTTTCATGGTGGACTACATCAATGACTAGTGAGTGTGCTGCCAACCATAGAATGTGCTGAATTGAAATCCATCCTGCAAAAGATTTTGACTTCCTAATTAGTTTTTTGTTCTCATTAGCTTTGGATAATTAATCTTTTTTAGGGTTGCCTGGGTGACTCAGTTGGTTAAGCATCCAACTCTTGATGTTGGCTCAGGTCATGATTTCGGAGCTGTGGGATGGAGCCCCGAGTAGCCCTCCCCATTCAGGGAGGACTCTGCTTATCTCTCTCTCCACCCCCACCATCATATGCATGTGCACTCTCTCTCAAATAAATCAATTAATCTTTAAAAAAACTCCCTCCTTATTTAAAAAAAAACCTATATGGAGTAAAAAGAAAAGTTCCTCATTTTTCCCTGTTTCAACTTCCAATCTCACTCCCCAGGAGTAGCAATATTTAGAAGTCTGATATAAGCTTTCTACCTATAATTATATATGTGTGGATGTGTGTGTGTGTGTGTGTTCGTATGTATATTCACACTTTTTTTGTGTGCATTATACAAAGTCAGTTTGAATTAATAAGTCTGAATTTCAGATTGTTTAATAAATTTGGTTTCTTACTTTTACATACATTTGTCTACATTCTACAAACAAAATTAAAACTAATTTCCTGGAAAAAAGAGAAAGAAAAGAAAAAAGAACTAATTTTCTGGTGACCAACTTTACAAAATAGGTAAGACTTCAGTTCCTTTTTTTTAAAAAAGATTTATTGATTGTTTTGGAGAGAGAGAAAGTGCGGGGAGGAGGCTGTGGGGTTGAGGGAGAGGAGAGAGAAACTCAAGCAGACTTTGTGCTGAGCAGGGAATCTGACACTGGGCCCGATCTCACGATCCTGAGAGTTCCTTTCTTTCTTTCTTTTTTTTTTTTTTAATATTTTATTTTATTTATTTTCTTTTTTAAAGATTTTATTTATTTATTCGACAGAGAGAGAGAGCACAAGCAGGCAGAGGGTGAGAGAGAAGCTGGCTCCCGCCAAGCAAGGGGCCGGATGCGGGGCTCGATCCCAGGACCCTGGGACCATGACCTGAGCCAAAGGCAGCCACCTAACCAACAGAGCCACCCAGGTGTCCCCTAAAGATTTTATTTTTGACGGCATGCCTGGGAGGCTCAGTTGTTGGGCATCTGCCTTTGGCTCTGGTCATGATCCCAGGATCCTGAAATCAAATCCCGCATCGGGCTCCTTGCTCGGAGGGGAGCCTGCCTCTCCCTCTCTCACTCCCCCTGCTTGTGTTCCCTCTGTTGCTGTGTCTCTCTCTGTCAAATGAATGGATACACTCTTTAAAAAAAAATTTTTTTTTTTTAAAGATTTTATTTATTTATTTGACAGAGAGAAATCACAAGTAGATGGAGAGGCAGGCAGAGAGAGAGAGAGAGAGAGGGAAGCAGGCTCCCTGCCGGGCAGAGAGCCCGATGCGGGACTCGATCCCAGGACCCTGAGATCATGACCTGAGCCGAAGGCAGCGGCTTAACCCACTGAGCCACCCAGGCGCCCCTAAAAAAAAATTTTTTTTTAAGTAATCTCTACACCCAGTGTGGAGCTTGATTTTATAACCCCCAAGATTAAGAATCACATGCTCCAGGGGCACCTGGGTGGCTCAGTGGGTTAAGCCTCTGCCTTCAGCTCAGGTCATGATCCCAGGGTGCTGGGATCGAGCCCCGCATCTGGTTTCTTGCTCAGCAGGGAGCCTTCTTCCTCCTCTCTCTCCGCCTGCCTCTCTGCATACTTGTGATTTCTCTCTCTGTCAAATAATAAAATCTTAAAAAAAAAAAAAAAAAAGAATCACATGCTCCACTGACTGAGCCAGCCAGATGCCCCTCAGTTCCTTTTAATGAAATTGATGAACACTTAATTTTATAATCAGCAATGGTCTTTGTTAAAAATAATTCAGTAACATACTTACAAAAAAATCTGCTCTCTTAACCAGCTTAACATCCCACTACCTCTCAAATAATGTTTCACCAGGTCTTTCTTCACAGCATGCACAAAAACAAACAGCAGGGATGCCTGGGTGGCTCAGTTGGTTAAGTGTCTGTCTTCGGCTCAGGTGTCGATCTCAGGGTCCTCAGATCGAGTCCTGCATTGGGGTCCCTGCTCAGTAGGGAGCCTGCTTCTCCCTCTCCTTCTGCTACTCCCCCTGCTTGTTTTCTATCTCTTTCAAATAGAAAAGAATAAATAAATAAAAATAAATGAAAAGCAAACAGCAGTCCAACCCAGGTGCTATGAGTCAGAAGAGGCTACAATAAATTGTTCATTACTTTTCAGTCTCTTTATTTCCTGATATTTCTGTTTTTCTTAAGTAATTACATAACTAAGGCTTCCAAAACTGAAAATAAGCAATTTTGGTCCCTCTAAAGTTTCTTAGGTTTATAGGTAATTTCCCAGAACTTGTTTGGTCCTGGGAAAGGGACTGGGGGTAACGAGTAAAACATGTTTCTATCCCCATGGAGCCCACAACCAGCTGCTAGGATAATGCAGGACGAAAAGTCAAAGAGGTGGTCCAGGAGAGAAACTGCTAGAGGATCAATCTAAGAGGCTGATAACCTTAAAGAGAATAGAAAACTCAGAGGGTAGGGAATTCTCAAAGAAATAATGCAAGAAATCTTCCCAGAACTGAAAGACATGTGTTTCCAGTTTGAAAGGGCCCAGTGAGTGTCTAGTTAAATAAATAATCTTAAATATTTATTTATTTGAGAGAGAGAGAGAGAGAGAGAGAGAGAACACTTGTGTGCACCAGGAGGGGAAGGGGTGAAAGGGAGGGGTGAAGGGTAGCGGGAGTGGGAGAGAGAGTCCCAAGCAGACTGCACTGAGTTCAAGGCCAGGCTTGGGCCTGATCTCACGACCCTGAGACCACCACCCTGAGACCACAATCCCGGCCAAAATCTGACTGCGCCACACAGGCGCCCCAAATAAATAATACTACTATTATTTTTAAAGATTTTATCTATTTGTGAGAGAGAGAAAGAGAGAGAACAGGGGCAGCAGGCAGAGGGACAAGCAGACCCCTCGCTAAGCAGGGAGCTTGATGTGGGACTCGATCCCAAAACCTTGGGATCATGACATGATCTGAAGGGAGACGCTTAACTCAATGAGCCACCCGGGCACCCCCAAGTAAATAATCTTAAAAAGACCAATTTCAAAGCCCTTCCTTGGGGAATTTCTGAAGATGAAACATGAAATGCCTTTCATGAGCCCTTGTTACAGAAAGCTACTAGATGTTGTCCACTATAGGGAAGGAGTGAACAAAATAAACAATAAATAGGACTCCTGAACTACGGCAAGGGAATTCCCGTGATAAAGGGTCAACCAGAGTTGAGCAACATATCCAAATGGGAACGGGAGTGGCTCTGGGGTTGGGGGAAGTGTGGAAAGTGGAAGTGACAGGTTATCTGAAATGTTCCATTATATGTAAAATTGTATTGGGAGACTACTGAAAAATAGAGGAAGAATTTCTAACGAGATAGTACAAAGTCGCTTGGACTGGGAAAGTTAAACTCTCTCCTATGATTCATCAGTCTGGGAAGATAAACAGATAATTGCTAATGTTTCTCCCACACTGCCATTAATAACGTGTCATAATGCCCCCAGAAAAATCCCTCAAGCTAGGCAGCGTGGGAAATTTTGCTGATAAGAAATAAGACCGGTAAGAACGAAACATCACAATTCTGCCTAGAAGGTCTAAGTCACTTTGACACAACAAGGGAACTTTAACTTCCAGTCCAGGTGCACAACTTGAGATAAGGATGTTCCTGCCATGATATTCCACAGTCACCTTCACTTTGTGGTTTCCAGGGACATAGGAGCCTGGGACCACTTCACATTCCAGACCCAGCACTGATCCCTCTACACATAGCCCTGCTTTGTGCCTATCAGAATGTTGCTTCATCTCCATTTGCCCTAATCACCAACCTTCTCCTGCTCCAGTCCTGTACGACCTACCATTTCTTTGGGGAGACATCCCACGATCGCTCTGGTGTGAGGAATCCCTTATTGTATGGTCTACAGGTCTGTCTACACGAGGCTGAGGGTGAATGAACAAGGACAATTTGGAGGTCTTTGAAATTTGCCCAAGACCCTGGCTGCGTCTCCTGGGCCCCCTGCCTCAGTAATAACATGCATATCTAAGACCCCGGAGCCTTAACCTGCTCAAGGCCTCTCTGTCTCTGACGGCATCAATTTTGTACTCCATCTGGACTCTGATGATCTCAGGCCCTTCAGAGCTGGGTTTATTATTTATCTCTTGAGTCTGAGAATTCTAATCAGACTTTGGTACCATCAGTGAAACACCCTTTCCTGTCTTCTGTCTCCTTGTCCAGTATATTTTTCTTTCTTTTAGATTTTATTTGTCAGAGAGACAGAGAGAGCGAGAGAGAGAGTGTGTGCACGCGTGAGCAGGGGGTGTGGCAGGCAGAGGGAAGACGAGCAGCCTTTGACAGTGATAGTAGTGTCAGACGGGTCCTGAGCTTGCTCCCCTCGCTTAGAATCAGAGAGAGTTTGATTCTCGTAGATCACCGAGTACAGGATAGGCCTTATAGATTTTGTGATGTCATCTTGTCCGTCAGCCCGCCTGTTCCCTCACTGATGGCAGAAGGTAAATGCTACCTGGAGATCACAGCCTACTCTCTATTCTTCACCTGCGAGCCGGGAGCGGTGTCCTCATTAGGGCTCCTCCTCTAGGGCTGCCCATGAGGACGTTAGGGAACACTGGGCACAAATGGGGTGCTGTCTGGTGAGCAGCTCTCCCCTTTGTCTTCTTTGCCATGGGAGGCTGGTGGTTTTCTGGGTATTCCAGATGTGCTCACATCTGCCTCCCCATAGGAAGCAAGAGATTTTCATTCAGCCACCAAATTTCACTGAGCTGCCTGCTACAACCTGGGGCAAAAAGGTGAGAGGGAGGACCAGAGGAGATCTTTGGTATGAAAGAGCCCCCTGGTACCCTTCCTTCCCTGAGACTCATCTCAAAACAAGGCCAATTTCAACATGTAGGAGCCTAAAGGCTGAGGCTCATCTTTACGTATGGAGAGTCTAGATCTCATGTTTGTTTCAAAAAAGAGCTTGTATGCATTTGATATGTAAGCTCCTTAGGATTTCACGTAAGTTCTCAGATATATGGACGATTCCTGATGCAGCCCTGTTTCTGTGGATGAGTGACATGGGGACATGCTGTTTGACTTCCAGAAAACTTCTCCTTTTTCTGCTCTCTTCAGCAACTCTGCAGCTGCTTTATCTATATTCCTGTATCTCAGGGTCTTGGCATTTACAAAGCTGGAAGGAATCTTTCAGATCAAGTCCAATCCTTCCACTTTACAGATGAGAAATCCCAGCGGCTTGCTCAGAGCCATGGAACTCTCAGCCGCAGAAGCAAAGTCTGTCACCACAGTTCTGTGCTCTCCCCTTCAGATGCCCAGGCTTCTGAGCTCTGTGGTTTTCACACATTGCTTAGGCTTCTCGACTTGATCAGAAAGGGCTCCAGGCCACTGAATGTGGACTTTCTCATACACATCTCCCCATTCTTTCCCTTCAAGACCAGAGATTAATGAGGTGCTTAAAATTTGTACTGAATTCATATTTGTGACTGTCTTTGTATATGTCTTCCTAGCTTATGCTTTGGTACAACTTACTACTTTCTAAGGTGGGGAAATAGAGAAGAAATAGAGAAGAGCTAAAGTTACCCGTACTTACTTAGCATTAAAATATCAACCACAGGTCCTGCCTTGAGACCATTTAAGTTTTCATGTGGGGTTGGTTGGGATAGAGGTATGTAAGGAACCCATGACAAATTTCTGAGGCACCTTTACACCATAAGATATTGATGAGTGACAGAGGGAGTTTAATCCTGAAGAGGTGACCTGATGTTGAGCTTTCTTCTGTAGGTGGCCACAATGCTTTGATCTACATGAAAGGCTGGAGCAAGGGATCAGCTGATTTCTAAAAGTCAATCCATTCTTATTTCATCCAATTCAGTTCCCATATGGCTGTCTTTGTAAGTCAGTTCAGTGAGAAAAGTAGCTGTTAACTGCCTACTATACAAAATATTGTGTTAAACATTGGAGACAAGATGAGAGTTTTTGTTTTTGAGGGGATAGGATTCTGTAAAGCACACATTTATTTATTTTAAAGAGAAAGAGAGGGGCGCCTGGGCGGCTCAGTGGGTTGGGGCCTCTGCCTTCGGCTCAGGTTATGGTCCTGGGGTCCTGGAATTGGGCCGTGCGTCAGGCTCTCTGCTTAGCAGGGAGCCTGCTTCCCTTCCTCTCTCTCTGCCTGCCTCTCTGCCTACTTGTGATCTCTCTCTCTGTCAAATAAATAAATGGAATCTTTGAAAAAAAAAAAAGAGAAAGAGAGAGCCAGCCTGCAAGCAATGAGCAGGGGGAGGGGCTGAGAGAGAGGGAGAGAATCCTCAAGGAGACTTCCCACTGAGTGCAGAGCCTGATATGGGGCTCTATCCGAGAACACTGAGATCATGACCTGAGCCCAAAATCAAGAGTAGACCCTCAACCGACTGAGCCAGCCAGGAGCCCCTGTGAGGCAAATATTTAAATAATCTCCTTAGAATTGGGGTAGTATCTTATTAAAAGATTTTATTTTATCATACTGTGAGTAAAAAGATTTCTGGAAACAGGCTATTAATCTCCAAACTAATAATGCTAGCAAGCTCTGCTTTGGAAGAATAAATCACCACACTTTCTAAGGATAGATTCCCCACTGATGAAGGCTCTGTGTGAAATATTCTGTGAGGGTTTATATGTTCACATTCTCCAATGTGCACGCACCACACTTAGCACTGTGGTGCCGTAACAAAGGCACTGGATCAACAATCACAGTGTAGGATAAACTTCTGTTTCCTTCCATGTAATTGTTTTGGAAGGCTACATTATTTAACCGTTTGGAGGCAATTTACTCATCTTTAAAATGAAACCACTGGAGGGGTGTGTGGTTGGCTTGGTCAGAAGAGCATGTGATGGGGCGCCTGGGTGGCTCAGTGGTTTGGGCTGCTGCCTTCGGCTCGGGTCATGATCTCAGGGTCCTGGGATCGAGCCCCGCATCGGGCTCCCTGCTCCGCAGGAAGCCTGCTTCCCTCTCTTTCTCTCTCTCTGCCTGCCTCTCTGCCTACTTGTGATCTCTGTCTGTCAAATAAATAAATAAAATCTTTAAAAAAATAAATAAATAAATAAAATCTTAAAAAAAAAAAAAAAGAAGAGCATGTGATTTTTGATCTCAGGGTTTTGAGTTTGAGTCTCATGTTTGGTGTAGAGATCACTTACAATAAAGAAAATTTAAAAAATAAAATGAAAGGGATTAGAGAAGATGGTTTTTCTACATTCTCTTGGGGCTTCTGACATCCGAATTATGCTATTCCATATCTGAAAGATGATATATATGAACAGAGGAACTTTGAAACCTAGATTCCCCATATTTTGACAGTGAAAAAAGCATAAAATAAAATATTAAAGGAATAGATGCTTGAATTATACTAGGCCTCACATTTTGTAGATTTCTTTATCAGATATCTTCCTTAGTGTTTATAGATCACAGTCATTTCTGTTTTAGAATGTTTTTTTAAAAAGATTTTATTTATTTGAGAGAGAGACAGTGAGAGAGAGCATGAGGGAGGAGAAGACTCCCCATGGAGCTGGGAGCCTGATGCGGGACTCCATTCTAAGACTCTGGGATTATGACCTGAGCCAAAGGCAGTTGTCCAACCAATTGAGCCACCCAGGAGTCCCATAAATAAAAGAGGATCTGGGGGCACCTGGCTGGCTCAGTTGGTAGAGCATGTGACTCTTGATTTAGGGGATGTGAGTTCAAGCCTCACACTGGCCCTAGAGCTTACTTTGCAGGGGGGCAGGAGAGGATCTGGTTTTGGATCATCTATCATATCATCAGATGATGTTTGATAATCTACCAGACAAGGGTAAAACATTAAGCACTTACATAAAACGCATACCTGTATGGGTGTCAAAAACACACGACTATAATTTTAATCCCGCTTCAAGCGGGATTATAAAGAGAATTTGCTCACCTTGCTCGAGGTGCTATACCCAACCTCCTCCTGCAGGAGGCGCTCCAGACACCTGCCTTGCATTTACTCCATCCATTCGCCCCTCCTCTGACTCTTCTACACTCCCATCAGGCAGGAGTAGGTAGAAAATGCACAGCTTTATGTGGTAGTGTATTTAAAGTGTTTAAAAATCCCACATCAATACCTGACTGAACCGCCCCCAAAACAAAACAAAAATCCCAACTAAAATATGCTGCATAAACTGACCCCAACCAAAGATATATAAGGTCCATTGACCTTTTTAGTTTTCTAGGAGGAGAAACTTACTGTCATTAGTTCTTTTCCATGTGTTCTGAGGTATTTTATTGTATAAGCAAATTAAGGCTCACTGAAAATAAAAGCTATTTTTTTAAAGCTAAAGATTCTCCATCTTTCTCTAGAAAACTTTGAACCTAAATGACTACGAAGCATAAAATTTGAATTACAGAAATGCTCATGGCTTTTAATATCTCACCTTCAAATTGCTTTCATTTTCTCAGTTTTTCCTCAGTCATTTTATTTTATTATTTTTTTAAGATTTTATTTATTCATTTGACAGAGATCACAAGTAGGCAGAGAGGCAGGCAGAGAGGGAGAAGGAAGCAGGCTCCCCGCTGAGCAGGGAGCCTGATGCAGGGCTCGATCCCAGGACTCTGGGATCATGACTGGAGCCGAAGGCAGAGGCTTTAACCCACTGAGCCACCCAGGCGCCCCTCCTCAGTCATTTTAAATAATGCCTTACGAGCTTTATTTTTTCTCTATACTTGAGGGAGGAAAAAAAAAGTATCTGAAATGAAGAATTAGCTTGAGATAACTTACCTCTACCTTGGCTCCACACAAACTTGGATTTCCGATTCTTTGAGCAGGTCAGTGATTTGGGGAACCAGTAAAAGAGATGGGCTATTCTTCTGAAGGTCCTGTTGAAGTCACTTCTAATGGCCATAGCTAAAACTATGAATGTTCCAGAATGACTCCCTACAGAAAATATGGATGAGGAAAGCACAGTAACACCCACATATGACACTTTAGCTGTGAACTCTCTTCCAGCCAATATGTCTGGGGACCACCTGTTAGCCCTAAATCCCCTTCCCCTGTCATTCCTTTGGTTTGTCCTTTAGACCTTAGCCCTCATAACTTAGAAACTGTATTAATAGATGTTCTTTCTAAAGAAAGCGTTTTAAGCTTCAGAAACTCTAACCTATTATAACACTTGATAATTTTTAAGCTAGACCGCCCCTCCCCCTTTCAAAAAAAACACAGTTACTTTCAATGGAGGAGCAAAGTTACCAGTGTCCACTAAAGTTCAGCATCCAGCAGAATTTCAATGCAATTTGTAGGACTTGGTGATTAACAAGCTGCCTCCCAAAGCCATAGCCTTGAGTGCAGTTGTTTTGTACAAATTTAAAATGTTTTATATTGTACAAACTGAAAACTTTTCCAGTGAAAACATCATATGTGTTTTAAACTGTCAAGAATTTATCCTGGAAAAAAATTTTGATTCTTAGAAGCCAAGAAATGTGTAAAAGAACAAAGATTCTTGCTAAGATTCCGTTTTGGAATTTGACCCTTAGCTGAATATTTTTCTAGACCTTTAACATTATTGTGTACTATTTCAGCAGACACCAATGTTTAGCTCTCTACTAAACAACTGCGGCTGAGGTTCTGATCATCCCACCTGAAGCTATGTTTAACCACTAGTCCTTGTGCTTTTTGCCAAAAGAAACTTAGGATAGCTTGCTTAGTCCCTCAACATCCTGATGTAGTATCTGAGTTGTGTGTTTATACACCACACTAAATCTTTGATGCTGATTTGTATGCTAAAAAACACAAACTGTATTATTACCAGTTTTTATTTCCACACCGCTGTCTTTGTTTTCTATTCCATTTTTGGTATTCCTTAGGATTTGGACTTTGAGTCTTCCTGTAAGTGACAATTGGGGAGGAAGTCCAAATAAAACAACAGTGTAAGACTTTTGAAGATACTTAGGTCTTTACGTTTATTTATTTTTAGTAATCTCTATCCCCAATATAGGGCTCGAACTCGACCCCAAGATCAAGTGTTGCATTCTCTTCTGAGACAGCTAGTAGCCCCAACTTTAGTGTTCTTAAAAATGGGATGTGGGGGCACCTGGGTGGCTCAGTTGCTTAAGTGTCTGCCCTCAGCTCAGGTCATGATCCCAGGACCCTCGGATCAAGTCCCGTGTCAGGCTCCCTGATCAGTAGGGAGTCTGCTTCTCGCTCTGCCCCTCAACCTGCTCATACCTTCTTCTTTCTCTCTTGCTCTCTCTCAAATAAATAAAATCTGAAAAAAAAAGGGACATGAATGATATATCCAGCTAAAACAATAGTGTTATAACTCCCTTATATTTTCAACACTTTGTATTTTCAGCACTTCTGAGTTTGTATTTTTTTTTTTTTAAGATTTTATTTATTTGACAGAGATCGTAAGTAGGCAGAAAGGCAGGCAGAGGAGGTGGGTAGGAACAGGTTCCCTGCCGAGCAGAGAGCGCAATGTCGGGCTCTGGGGCTTGATCCCAGGACCTTGGGATCATGACCTGAGCCAAAGGCAGAGGCTTTAACCCAGTGAGTCACCCAGGCACCCCAGTACTTCAGAGTTTTAAACATTGGAGCAAATTTCCTACAGCACTTCTGAAAGACAAAGCACAATGCGTAACAGACGTTTCTGAGTGGGGTGAAATCAGAAATAGTAGGCTTACCCTGGTTGTGACTGTGATTCTGAAGGGAGAATAAATTTTTGATATATCAGTTGAGATTGCTTATTCCTACTGATAGTGGTTTTTTAAATTTTTATATTATTTATTTGTTAAACAGATTTTATTTGATAAAGATCACAAGTAGGCAGAGAGTCAGGCAGAGAGAGTGGGGGAGGCAGGCTCCCCACTGAGCAGATGTGGGGCTCAATCCTAGGACCCTGGGATCATGACCTGAGCCACAGGCAGAGGCTTTAACCCACCGAGCTACTTGGGTGCCCTGGTTTTTTGCTTTTTAATATTTTATTTATTTATTTGACAGAGAGATAGAGAGCACAAGCAGGCAGAGCAGTAGGCAGAAGAAGAGAAAGAAGCAGGCTCCTGAGTCCAAGGCAGGGCTCAGCACCTGAGCCGAAGGCACACGCTTAACCTGAGCTACCCAGGCACCCCAGTAGTGACTTTCTTAATTCCCAACAACTTACCTCTTATTTTTAGCACAGAACACCATAAAAGTGAAATTACTGGTCAAAAAAATAACTGGAAAGCAAGATAAACCCAAGTTTATTATAATTCCTTTCTGGATAATTTATGGATAAATATATTCTAGAGTAAATATTTTGAGAAGATCTTTCACATCTAAGAAGAGTCACCCTGCTTGACAAAGTGTAGAGGTCTGTAAGGCAATCATATAGTATTTGGTCATTTCCAAAACCATAGAACCTGGAACTTCAGAAGATATTATGGGATTATTTTTCACCTTTCTTCCGTAACCTCTAATTCCTTTTTTATTTACTCAGAAAGATTGTTTTTTTCCCATATGCTTTATGTTCACTTGAGTTTTTATTTCTTCTGCTGTTAGAACTATAGCTTATGTAAAGAGCTAAATCCACTAAGTATATACCATTTTTATATCATTAATCCCTACCTTTTGAAAATATATCACAATATTGCAAAAAGGCTACTAAACTGATATAGCCTATTGGGTTATTATTAGGTAAGCACACTAGTATGTATCACCATGTATTCATTAACTTAAAATGTTCTGAATGATGATTGTATTTTTGAAGGTAAAATTTAAAAGCAAGAATACTAGGGATGCCTGGAGGGCTCAGTCTGTTAAGCATCTGCCTTCGGCTCAGGTCATGATTCCAGGGGCCTGGGATTGAGAGCAGGAGGCCTGCTTCTCCCTCTCTCTCTCTGTCTGTCATTCCCCCTGCTTGTGTTTCTCTCTGTCAAATAAACAAATAAATAAATAAAAAAGCAAGAATGTCTGGTTTCCATGTTGCTGTTATGGGGAATAAAACATTAAATCTTTTTTTTTTTTTTTAAAGATTTTATTTATTTATTTGACGGACAGAGACCACAAGTAGGCAGAGAGGTAGGTAACGAGAGGAAGGTAACAATGCTTCCTGCCAAGCAGAGAGCCTGGGATCATGACCTGAGCGGAAGGCAGAGGCTTTAACCCACTGAGCCACTCTGGTGCCCCTAAAACATTAAATCTTAACTGATATTCACGTGGAATGGATTTGTTCTTGTCAATACAACTCATAAAAATTCAATCCCCACAGCATGGGTTTATTTATTGGTAATCTTTCTAGAGGTGCTGAAAACTAATCTGCAAATATGTGAACTGATCCCATAATAAAAGTAAAATTTTACCTAATGTTCAGTGACATGAACATTTAAATTATACAATCAAATACATACATGTTAGATAGTCCAATGGAAAATTACAATCAAGAGGGATTAAACAAACATCCCCTCACTCCAGAAACTCTCAGACTAAACAGGTATTCTTTTTTTTTTTTTTTTTAAGATTTTATTTATTTGACAGACAGAGATCTCAAGTAGGCAGAGAGGCAGGCAGAAAGAGGGGGGGAAGCAGGCTCACCGCTGAGCAGAGAGCCTGATGCGGGGCTCGATCCCAGGACCCTGAGATGATGACCTGAGCCGAAGGCAGAGGCTTAACCCTCTGAGCCACCCAGGCGCCCCTAAACAGGTATTCTTAACAGGTATTCTTGACAGGGACCATTCACCCACATATTTCTTTCTTTTCTTTTTTTTTAAGATTTTATTATTTATTTGAGATGGAGAGAGAGAGAGAGAGCACAAGACAGGGGAGGGTCAGAGGGAGCAGCAGACTCCCTGCTGAGCCAGGAGCCTGATGTGGGACTCAGTCCCTGGACTCCAGGACTGTGACCTGAGCTGAAGACAGTTGCTAAACCGACTGAGTCACCCAGGTGCCCCATGCATGTATTTCTACAGTATGTATAGGTGATACTTAAAAATTCTCTACTACAATAATACATTGATTTGAGATTTCAAATTAAAACCTAATCCATTTTCAGGGGCAGCTGGGTGGCTCAGCTGTTAACGTCTACCTTTGGCTCAGGTCATGATCCCAGGGTCTTGGGATGTAGCCCCGTGTTGGGCTCCTTGCTCAGCGGGAAGCCTGCTTCCCCCTCTCTCACTCCCTCTGCTTGTGTTCCCTCTCTCCCGGTCTCTCTCTCTCTCTCTGTCAAATAAATAAATAAATAATATCTTTAGGAAAAAAAAAGAAAACAAAACCTAATCCATTTTCAGTTTCCCAATGTTCATGTTACTCAAATTTATTTACTCTTTGGGACATGCTATCTTTATGATATGCAGGTTGTGCATAATCACACTTCAATAATCTGGTAAGTCAGAAACCAAGACCGAAATCAGAACCACAACCTTGTTGGATGAAGTAACTTCTTGCTGAGTCCATCCTTTAATATACGACTCTCGATAGATGTTTCAAAGAGAATGTTCCCTTTGGATTTGGATAGCATAAATTTATTGTAGAACTTACACTAAACTAGAATCAGATTTAGAAGAGAAACAAAACTGTCCTTGTATCCAGTAGTCTGAGAATGATTTACCATCACCACAGATATTTCTTTCAAAAGACAACTTTTGTTTCTCAAACTGCTATAACACAGAAAAATACAAACTTTTACATTAAAATTGAGAAATTTATTGATATTTTTTCATGATGGAGTAAGCAGAAATTAAACAAAAAATGTACAGCTTCAAACAGTGGAAATAATCCTAAAATTCTTATGACAGTTACACTTATGGCCAAAGTAAAATGAACAGTTTTTAATAATTAAATCACTTTAAAAATTCTGCTCAATAATTTATCTGAAATTAAACACATGTGACGATAACTGGGTTCTGGGCACCTTGTAAAATGAAATGTCACTTTACCCTTCCCCCAAAATTGTGATCCTAGTAAAACAGTGGTTCAGTTCGGCTCCTCACCCAAAGAAGCCACTTCTCCATACTATCACTTGTAAGCAAGTCAATTATCAGTCATTTCTGATCTGTAAGGATGACAAGTTTGGTTCCACTTAAAAAATGTTTCCAGTAGGCAGTCAGAGATGTAGAACTCAGCCTTACTCAGAAGAGTAGAGGATCAGTATTTCAACATATCAGTCATGGCTTTCTTCTAGAGCTCACTGAGGTCAAATATCCTCATTTAATTATAAATGTTAAAAGGTAAAATTACATCTTAACAGCAGCCAAAAATTTATATCTTTTTTTACGTATTTACAATATTGTACATATTTACATGACCACATCAAATACTGAATTGTAGAAATAAGAGACCATTTACAGAGGCATTCATTTAATGCCCCAGCATTATTTTCTTGTGCAAACTAAAGCTGTTCTCAAACTTCCCAGAAAGCTAAAGACAGTCAACATTGCGAAGGCCGCCATCCATGGTTAAAGAGCCAAACCTAAAACACAAAAGAAAAAAGGAAATTAGATGATTCCTTTATTTGGCCCTAACACTTTAAAGAAGAATATAGGAGACTTTTCACATGAGTAAGCTATTAAAGAGTTTAAGCAACTATGATTTGCTCTATTTCTTACTGAAACACAGTGGTATTATTATAAATATGTGAAAAAAAAAAACCCCAATCAGTGGCTTGGAAGGACTTTAAAAAATAATAAAGATATTTATTTATTTATTTGACAGAAAGAGAGAGAGCGAGCGAGCAAGCACACAGACAGGGGGAGGAGCAGAGGGAGAGGGAGAAGCAGGCTCCATACTGAGCAGGGAGCCAATGTAGGACTTGATCTCAGACCCACCCCAGATCATGACCTGAGTCAATGGTAGATACTTTTTTTTTTTAAGATTTTATTTATTTATTTGATCACAAGTAGGCAGAGAGGCAGGAAGAAAGAGAAGTGGGGGAAGCGGGCTCCCTGCTGAGCAAAGAGCCCGATGCGGGGCTCAATCCCAGGACCCTGAAATCATGATCTGAGCTGAAGGCAGAGGCTCAACCCAATGAGCCAACCAGGCGTCCCTCAATGGTAGGTGCTTAACCGACCGAGCCACCCAGGAATCTAATCCAGAAAATGGTTTAGGTTTTAATATGGAATCTCAAATCAATGGGAGGACTTCTTAAGAGAAAAGGATGAGGGATGTGATCTAGGAAGTATTAGGAAAAACTGGGTAAATTTTTTTTGGTGGGGTGGGATTTAGAAAACCAAAGGTAAGAAGTTGGGAGTAAGTGTGACATCTCAACGGAGAGTAAGGAATGCAACTTTGCTGTTCTAGAGTTATTTCAGGGGCCAGCAGGAAGTAAAGTTGAGTGAATGAGCTGGGCCAGAGTATTCTATTCTTTGAATTCAAGTGTGAATTTAGATTTGACCTTTTAGGTAACAGGAGTTTAGAAATTTCTGAGCTGAAGGAGTATGTCAGTAGATAGTGTTTGGGAAGATTGTTTTGGCTATAATAGCCATGACATATGGGAAAAGCCTAGTCTTAGGAAGATAGGTGGTAGGTTATCATGACAGCTCCTAGGTGATAATCTAGAGGAAGGAGGTTTGATGAGGTCAAGAGGGGGAATATGGAAACATTCTCAAGGAAGATCACTAAACTTGATGAAAGGCAGCAAAAGGGTTAGTATCTAAAATAACCTATGTTCAAGGGATCAGGAAAAAGGTGGCTCCACTGAAGAGACTGAGGAAATTGGAGGGGAAACTAAGTTGGGAAGGGTGGTATGATGTGATTTTAGATACAAAAGAAATGAAGTGATAATGAGACAGCCACATGGAGACAGTGGTCAAGACCTGGAGTCCATCATTAGCTCTGGCAAAAATCCGTAAGCGGTCATTTGACATTTAAGCTGTGACAATGCCATGTTATATCACACATATATTGTCAAATAAATTTGCAAATAAGACAGGGGAAAGTGACTTATGGGACACGTTTTAATAAGTGGGATTTTACGTCACAAGGCAGAAGAGATTCAATGTAAGTTTGTGAAAGCATATCTTAATAGTCTTTTCTTGCTGATATTTAGCTCAAGTTGTGAAAAAACTAAGTTGGGTACTATAAAAAGTTTAGATAATTACTATGTAATTGCTATAAACCAACAGAAAAATAGATTTTAAAACCAAAAGGCAATTCACACACACAAATCTGAATAAAACATAAAAAGATGCTTTCATATCACTATTAACCAAAGAAATGCAAATTAAAACAAGGTATCAGTTTTAACCAACTAAATCAGCATACATTAAAAATGGGTCACATTAAAAAAAAAAAAGGTAACATTTGGGGTGCCTGAGTGGCTTAGTCGATTAAGCCTCGGTCTCTTGATTTTGGCTCAGGTCATGATCTCAGGTTTGGGGGATCAAGCCCCGCCTCAGGCTCTGAGCTCACCAGGGCATCTGCTTGAGATTCTCTCTCTCCCTCTCATTTTGCCCGCCTCTCACTTGGTGCATGTGCACTCTCTCAAATAAATATTTTAAAAATAATGATTCTAAATTTGTTTATTTAAAGAGTGAACAAGCATGGGGACCAGCAGGGGGAGAGAAATCTTCAAGCATATTCCCTGCCAAGCACAGAGTCCAAGGCAGGGCTCAATCTCCTGAACCTGAGATCATGACCTGAGCCCAAATCGGGTGGTATGCTTAACCCACTGAGCCACCCAGGAACCCCAATAAATTACAATTCTAATGAGAAGATGTATGAAAAATAATGTGCAAAAGATTTTCAGTTTCACAAATGGATTCAAATTAGCAAATAATTCTATTAACCAGTGCTACTATATAATGGAATCAATCACAGTTGACTTGTCTTTATCCAAGCAACCCCAAACACATTAAAAGGCACCATGGAAATCACAAAACAAAAGGGTTCTGACTTTATATCCTTTCCCCACTACTTTAACCTAATGATACAGGAAGACAGACAGGTACAAATATAGATCTATATGTATTCTACTGCATATAAAATCACAGGGCAGAGTTAATATTTGCATTACTTACCTTTCTAAGATATGATTATTTTCAGCAAGTTCTTTAACCACCCCTTCCATTTCTTCCTTCAATTTCTTCATACTATACAAACAAAACAAGTATCAATGTCTCTGCTCAAGAAAGTATGCAAATGTTTTAGAATTCTATTAATATGTTTTAGTACTCTAGATTGGACTAAGCCATTAAATACCATTAACAAATTTATTCACAACAAATACCAAAAATTTCAAAATAAAAGAGCAAGATTGCAAACTGAAATAAAAATGAATGAAAACATCATAGTTACCAAATAATAAATCTCTTACCCAAGAGTCATTTCCACTAATGTATTAGAACATGGATAAATTGGGGTCATGGTATGTTTGATTCCACTGGAGGCTGCAAACATTTTCTGGGGCAAAGTTTCTTGTAACTGAAACATCAAAAATACCTACATCAATCACTGAACAAAGTATAAACTACAGATCTTACATTAAAGGTTACACCTTTTTTTGCTTTTGTTTTTTTAAAGATTTGATTTATTTATCTGACAGAGAGAGAGCACAAGCAGGGGGAATGGCAAGCCCAGAGACAAAGGGAGAGGGAGAAGTAGGCTCCCTGCTGAGATCCCAAGACCATGGGATCAGGACCGGAGCTGAAGGTAGATGGTTATTAACTAACTGGAGCCACCCAGGTGCCCCAAATGTTACACAATTTAGTAAGCCCTTATAGCTTTAAATTTTAATATCAAATCTGTGAATGATACAGTACTTAAACCACCACTTTAAAAAAGGTTATTTTCATAGATGATTAAAAAGAATGGTCTATCAGATGCTTTTAAAAATAATTTTTAAATTTTTTATTTTATCAGATGCTTTTAAGTGTAAAATACCTAAGTTCTGAAAATTTGGTTCAAAACACATATTACAAATGGGCAAACAGAACTGAATATAAGGCGTATTAAATCGTATTTCTCTCTTTTCAATCATTTCAAATATAAGCTGAGAAGAAATGTATTTTTTCCTAATAGGAAAAAGATTTTTTTTCTGGACACTTTTGATAGTTATACCTCATTTGTATAGTCTTGATACTTTGATACTTCTTCTTCAATATCAAAACACTGATTAGTTAGGGATAATAACTGTTTCCTAAGATGAAGCATCTTTCTAAAAACCAAAAAGAATCAATTAGTAAGCAGTCTAATGAAATACTATCTTACTTACAATATACAATGTACACTGAATTGTACTTTGCACAGTCAGCCACTAAAGTTCCTTACCTCATCCATTCTTCTGACTTATCCAAAAATGCTTCATATTTTTTAACACATTCGTCTGTAAAGTGGGTCATAGCTTTTGTTGCATGGTAATACAGTTTTTGCCTATAATTTAGAAATAATCACATGCTTAAACCAATGTGATGGTTTCTACTGCCAATATTAAAAAACTTTTTAAATACATAAAATTTATGTTTCTTAATAATGACTATTCTGGCTTTAGAATATGGATAGTAGAATGCCAAAGGTTTCTAAGATAGGCATTATAGCAGCAAGATGTGAAAGAGAAGGTTCATGATGGAGAATGGTCAGAAAATATTTATTTAATGAAGTTAAGGTTAAGAAAGTGGTTAATTCTGTCCTTGCCTATGTTCTCTATTCTCTATCCTTCTGCAATCAAAGCACATGATGTAGAAGATTCCCTTCTACATCATTCTCCCTTTTCCTTAACCTCTCAACCAGACAAAGTGGGCCTCAAATATGTGCACACAAAGTAACAATTCTGTAAAGCCAAGATTAAAAATGTACTTTTTATCTGAATTAATTTCAACTTTTAAGAGGAACTGCATTAATTACATAACCAGATAACCAGAAGTAATTATTAAACATGATAATGACACTTACTTATCGAATTTGTGGATCTGTTCTTCATTGTAAGCTAATCCTAAAAATAAGAAATATCACTTCTGCAAATATAGAATCACAAAATCATGCACACTTCTTTTTCTTTTGAGAGTATGACTTCGAAAAAGCTAAGAGTTTAGAGTAGATGACACAAATTTACAACCCATGGGTTAGATATATAGCTTACAAACATTTTTAATTGATCTCTACAGTGTTAACATAAAAAAAAAATTAACTGCCAACATTTAAAAAAATCAAATATTTCTTTCTTTTAAAGATTTATTTATTTATTTATTTATTTATTTATTTAAGTGATCTCTACAACCAATGTGGGGTTCAAACCTATGACCCCGAGATAAAGAGTTGCTTGCTCCACTGACTGAGCCAGCCAGGTATCCACAGGATATTCTAACAAAATCTGTATTTCCAGCTCTCTTAAGGATAGGAAGATTTTGGTGCAATGAATTTCATGAATCTGAGTAGTGACTCTCCCCTTCATATGGGTATCTCCTCTCTTCTCCTCCTCCTCCAATCTCGTTCCCTTTTGTTACATGTTCTCTAGAGATTTTAGAGTTCAGAACCCTTAATTAAAAATACTCAAAAAACATTGGTTTTAAGAATAATTTTTAGTATATTCAACCTCCTTCCCAACAGAATCAATTCTCTGAAATAAGGATCCACCCTTATAAATATACCAAATTAATTCACCTGAATTACAACTAGTAGAGCTGATTCATTAGATTAATAAAAATTTTACTTACTACGTTCTGCTTTGTCTTTTTTGAACTGATAGTAAATCTCTGTGATGCAATTTAGCAGGACTTGTAGCTTTTCTACACTATATAAGGAAAAAAAAATCCAAATAAATTAATTGAGTCAATGTGAAAAAGGACATTTAATAATAAGAGCAGACACTACCCATAAAATTATATAACCTACTGTCTATCTTTTGGATGAGTGCCTTCTTGATGGGCCCATGTATCTGCCAGCAATCCACCTGGAGATAATTTGCTTTCGATATCCTGAAGACTGGTTTCTATTGTTCCCTGAGAACTGGAAAGCTAAATAAAACCAGTGGGTTCAGATCCAGATTAGCAAAATACAGAAATGATACACTGCCAATGGAGTCTACAGTCTGAATCATATTTTTTTTTGTAGATTATGGCAATTAAAAGCAAAAAAAAAAATTTTTATTTATTCATAAGATTATTTATTTATTTGACAGAGAGAGAGAGAGATGACAAGCAGGCAGAGAGGCAGGCAGAGAGAGAGGAGGAAGCAGGCTCCCTGCTGAGCAGAGAGCCCGATGCGGGGCTCAATCCCAGGACCCTGGGATCACAACCCGAGCCGAAGGCAGCTGCTTAACCCACTGAGCCACCCAGGTGCCCCTATTTTTATTTTTAAATGCAAGGACAGTTTCTTGGTTTGATTTTCTACAGAGTATCACATGATAATAAAATAAGAGATTAACTAGTATTAATACATCTTATAAAGCATTTCTTACTCTAAATATCCTTTCTTAAAAAAACATGGAAAATACTTTCCATCATTCAATTAAGCTTGGTTCTTTACCTGTAAAATATGGTTAATACTCTGTATCTCATAGAGTTGTTGCAAAAGTCAAATAGAACCATTAGCATAGTTAACCATTAGCATAGCAAACCAATGACTGTCATAATTTTGTAAATACTTACTCTCAACAATTTGGTGTGTATGTCTGAAATTTCACCTAATTCTGCTGCTTCTAGGTTGATCTTCATCAACTTTTCATAACTGTATAAACAACAATTATGGAAAAATTAGCATAATGAATACATATATTTTAAAAGATGTTTTATAAATTGTATCTGAGTTTTTATGACAACTATTTGAGAATAAAATATTAAATGCAAAGCCTACAAGCAAAGATTCCAAAAAAAGTTGATGTCTCTGTAAAGAAGGAATTTCCAACAGTCTATGCCAAGAAAACAGTCAAAATACTAGACTGCAGAATGCCGGTCAATAGTACACACTGATTTCATTTGTTATATTTCCTCTGCAATATAAATAATACAGCCCAGGAAAATCTTAAAATATTCTGTTTCAAAAAACAGTCTCAGGGATAAGGTAAATTAATAAGTACTAGTAAACTAAAAGTAACCCCCAAATTCTGTAAATCCTAACAAAACACAGTTCTAGAACACCCCTTACCACTTCCTTTGTTAACTGCAGTTTTGTATTTTCCTATTCAGAGTGGCTGCTTTTGCAAGGTTAAAAAATGAGACATTTCTATGTCAGATTACCTTTTCCTTTGTAAAGGGTAGGAGAAAATGTCACCAATGTTCTTTTCTTACCGAGAAGACTCAATTTTGTCTTTGCAAGGAATTAACTTAATCTAAGGTTGTATCTTAATACAAATATTTGCAGAGCATACTGTATGATGCCAAGGATAACTAAATAAATGAAAGAGAAATGGGACAATATTTAACATTTTAACCAGTATTAGTATGGAGGTCATCTACTCACACTTTCACAGTTTTTTCAATGTTTCTGATGCAGAAATCCAATGTGATTACAACTTCTGTCTTTTTGTGAACAGTTTCATTATAATCATCTTTAACTAATTCTCTAAAAAATAATAATATTCTCATTAGTTCATCTAATGAATGATTTTTTTTCTAAAAACATTCAATTTATTTGCCAGAGAGACAGACAGCAAGAGAAGGAACACGAACAGGGGGAATGGGAAAGGGAGAAGCAGGCTTCCAGCTGAGCAGGGACTTGATCATAAGACCCTGGGATCATGACCTGAGACAAAGGTAGATGCTTAACGACTGAGCCACCCAGGTGCCCTTTTTTTTTTTTTTAAGAATTATTTGTTTTCTCCTATCACTAATTGCACTACTGTTACTATTGTTCAGACAAATTTATTAACAATCTTGTTATATTATGAAAGCCAGTTCATCTACCCACTGCCTTGGGCTGAGTCTTGCCAATTCACTTTTTATTACTGAAAGCATCACTGTGACCCCTATGCTTTTTCAGGACACAAACTATTAATTACTACTTATTAAGAGTTTGGAAATCTAAGGCATTAAAATTATATTAAGGAATTAAAAAATCTATAATCACATGAATAAGCTAAACAGCATTATGCCTTATACCACCAGAATTAATTTTAATTACTATTACGATCTCTCAAGAAGCAGAATGACATAGTAAATGATAAAACTGGAGGGCTTTTGGTTTACATTTAAGGTCAACAAACCAAACCTGTTTTTGCTAAGGATGACATTTATATTTTCAAAGGTTATAAAAACAAAGTAAAAACAAAGAAGAGAGGGGTGCCTGGGTGGCTCAGTCATTAAGCATCTGCCTTCGGCTCTGGTCATGATCCCAGGTCCTGGGATTGAGCCCCACATCGGGCTCCTTACCCAGCACAAAGCTTGCTTTCCCCTCTCCCATTCCCCCTGCTTGTGTTCCCTCTCTTGCTGTGTCTCCCTCAGTCAAATAAATAAATAAGATCTTTAAAAAACCCCCCAAAAACCCAAAGAGAACTTATGGAGCTCATGGAGTCTAAAATATTCATTAACGGAAAAAGTTTACCAACAGTGATCTATCTTAAAAACTATTAAAAAAAATTAAAAAAAAAAACCCCAAAACCAAAAAACAAAGCAAAAAACTATTTTCTCATGGCTTACTAAACTACAAGTTACGAGGTAAAAGAAATCCAAGCTTTATGGAGCAGTGACTGTGGTAGATAACAACCGCATGAACGTGAGAGAATAAGTAACAATACAAAAGTAAACAAAAGTAAATTTACAGTACAAAATTAAGTAAATTTACTTACAAAAGTAAACAGAATCAACACTTAAAAGAGTTTTCTAGAAATCATTTAGTAAAAATGAAGAGGCTTTTTAACAGAAAGAAAAAAAGCATAGGCTTACAAGCTGGGTATGTGAACACCTAAAAAACCCCATCAATTTATGGATTTAACACAGAGGTGACAGGCAAAAAAAGTGTCATTCTTCTTTCTTCTTAAAGCACCAGCAGAATGAGAATGATGAAACACTTCATACATGTTTTTGCAAGAAAGGATGAATAGGTGTGAGGCAGATATACATAAACTGTCACAAGCATGAAAGCCAAGCGGCATTATGAGCCCAGGGAACATGAGGCCAGTAGTATGTGTATATAAAATTCAAAAGCCTCAAATGATGTATAGAAACTGGAGGCACGACGTTCAAGGGAGACTATTTGTTCTCTGGTTCTAGCAGGTGAAAGACAGCATCTACAAATCATGAAAGGTAAAAAAGGTCAAGTCATACTCATCCACAGAACATTACTTAGGATTACTTTCAGTGAAGAGAATACTTAACTAGATGATCAATATTCTGACCTAGAATAACTATATTAAGTGAATTGGTAAAAAAGAAAAAGTTTTTTATTGCTTGTCAAAGTGAAGTGTGTATTTCACTGTATAATTTCACTTACATGAACAGTCTAGAATAGGCAAATCTATATAAATAGAAAGCATATTTGTGGTTGCCTGGGGATAGGAGGTTATGGGGGAAACAGGGTGTGGCTGCTCATGGGTATAGGATTTCTTTTTGGGGTGACAAAAATAATTTATAATGAGTGGTGATGGCTGCACAACTCTGTGAATGTACTAAAAACCACTGAATTATACACTTAAAAATGGGTGAACTAAACAGTATGAAATTGCAGCTCAATAACGCTATTAGAAAAATAAAGTTGAATGTACACTTCATTTGGGAAAAAGGCAAGAAAGAAAGGAAGATTCTGAGGACATAAACTCTAGAACAAGTACAGATTTTACTGCATCATAATAATGCCAAAGCCAGGGCAGCTGGGTAGCTCAGTCAGTTAAGTGTCTGCCTTTGGCTCAGGTCATGGTCCTGGGGTCCTAGGGTCCTGGTGTCAAGCCCTGTGATGGGCTCCCCTGCTCAGCAGAGAGCCTGCTTCTCCCTCTCCCTCTTCCCCTTGCTCATGCTCTTTCTCTCTCTCAATTAAATAAATAAAATCTTAAAAAACAAAACAAACATAAAAACAAAAAATGACAAAGCCTACCAAGACAGTGAAATGACAGCCCCAGTCAAGGTCCTTGGAAAAAGATTTTATTTACCATTACATTGTACAGTGTGGTATGTTTTAAAATTCAGATACTATTTGTCCTATCTGTCTCACAAGGTTGTTGTAGGTATCAAATGAAAAAAAGAGTTGCTAATTTTTTTTTTTTTAAAGATTTTATTTATTTATTTGACACAGAGAGAGAGACATCACAAGTAGGCAGAGAGGCAGGCAGAGGGAGAGGGGGAAGCAGGCTCTCCACCAAGCAGAGAGCCCGACGTGGGGCTCGGTCCCAGGACCCTGAGACCATGACCTGAACCAAAGGCAGAGGCTTAACCCACTGAGCCACCCAGGGGCCCCAGTTGTTAAATGTTTTGTGAACAAATGTATCATCATAAAACCCAAGGGACAACTGGCTGGTTTTGCTGGTAGAGCATGTGACTCTTGATCTCAGGGTCACTGAGTTCAAGCCCCACTACTGCAGGCAGAGATTACTTAAAAAACAAAACAAAATGAAACAATAAAAACCCCCAAGAACTTAACCCTACCTAGTCTGAAGAGGTAAAGTATCAATGATGGAGTGGTTACCACTTATTTTCAAATTTCAATTTCTTACTTACATCAACCATCGTATCCCCTTTCGCATTAATTCCTGATAAAGCAGCAAGGTACTGGCAACTTTACAGGCATAACACACAACTCCTGTTATTGCCTAATGAAGAAACACAATATTTGGTGCTAACTGTGGTACAGGATAAAAAAAAAAAAAAACTTCTACATAACAACTTTCCAGCTTATATATTTTTACATATAAAATATATAAATATATGTATAAATAAATCATTTAAGTGAAAAATTTCCTAGATCACATACACATATGTAAAGATAATACATTTTACTGTTTCCACTATTGATAATTTTAATTCACATGTTTACAGAATAATTTTTTTTCATAGTAATTTAATTAAATACTAACCTTAGCCATGCTAGCATCCCCATCTAAATCGTAACGTGGATGTACTTTAGGGAGGGAAACTGAAATATGAAGTAAAATAATTAAAATCAGAAATAAATCATTTTGAATAGGTTACTATATCCTTTATATAGCAATTTTCAAAATTAAACATTAACCCCTAAATTAAACATTAGTAGCAAAACTCTTTAAAGTTCTTTTTTTTTGGACAACTATTTATTTATTTGAGAGGGGGAGAGAGACACTGAGAGAAAGAGAGAGAGTGAGCATGCATACACAGGAGCAGGGGGAGGAGAGAAGGAGACTCCCTGCTGAGCAGGGAGCCTGAAGCAGGGCTTGATCCCAGGACCCTGGGATCATGACCTGAAGGTAAACACTCAACCTACTGAGCCACCCAAGGAGCCTCAAAGTTCTTTTCCAGGTTAAAAAAAACAAAAACTCACTTGAAACAACACTCAATCCTTAACAATGAAGAAATTACCTGAAATATTTCTAAAGAGTTCAGTTTTTTCTTAAATGTTTTTCTACACAATAAGCTCAATGCTTCTCTTTTTAGATCTAAATCAAATCCCAAAGACCCAAACAGAAAAGTAAAAATCTGGGGGCTTTAAAATCTTTAAAAACAACAAAAAGATAAAAATCTGGGTAAACCAAAAGAATGAACAAGGGAAATGAGCACACAAGTCAAAAAAGAGAAATATATCTAGTGGATAAACACATGCTAAAATGTGTTTGGTCTTAACAGTGGTTAGAGAAATATAGAATAAATGTCTGCTAAATTTTAAGAGAATGAAGAAAATAGTAATACATTCTCCTGGCAAGAGCACAACAAAACAGAATCTCTCTGAAAGTATCAGTAAAATGTGAAAAATAAAAAAATAAAAAATATAAATGGCAAAAAAAAAAAAAAAATCTGGGTAACCCTCACCCACCACCGGTAAGATTAATAATTTAAGATCTCAAAATGTAGGGGCACCTGGGTGGCTCAGTGGGTTAGGCTGCTGCCTTCAGCTAGGGTCATGATCGCAGGGTCCTGGGATCGAGTCCCGCATCGGGCTCTCTGCTCAGCAGGGGGCCTGCTTCCCTTCCTCTCTCTCTGCCTGCCTCTCTGCCTACTTGTGATTTCTCTCTGTCAAATAAATAAATAAAATCTTAAAAAAAAAACCACAAAACTCAAAATGTAGATCTAATTTTTCTTAGACTCCAAAGCCTGGCAAAATGTCCTAGTCACACTGGACACAATAAACATTTGCTCATATTTATGATATAAAAGGTTATTTTGAGTGTTAGTAAAATACTAAAAGCAGAGAGCTACAGTATAACATACATGGCAAACTATTTTACTATTTTTTTTTAAGGATTTTATTTGTTTATTTGACAGAGATCACAAGTGGGCAGAGACGCAAGTAGAGAGAGAGAGAGAGGGGGAAGCAGACTCCCCACTGAGCAGAGAGCCCAATGCAGGGCTCGAATCCAGGACCCTGGGATCATGACCTGAGCTGAAGGCAGAGGCTTTAACCCACTGAGCCACCCAGGTGCCCCTTACCATTTTTTTTTTAAGATTTTATTTATTTATTTGACAAACAGAGATCACAAGTAGGCACAGAGGCAGGCAGAGAGAGAGGGAGGGAAGCAGGCTCCCTGCTGAGTAGAGAGCCCGATGTGGGAGTTGATCCCAGGACCCTGGGATCATGACCTGAGCCAAAAGCAGAGGCTTTAACCCACTGAGCCACCCAGGCGCCCCTCTTAACATTTTTTTTTTTTAAAGATTTTATTTATTTATTTGACAGAGAGAGAGAGGGAAGCACACTCCCTGTTAAGCAGAGAGCCTGATGCGGGGCTCGATCCCAGGACCCTGAGATCATGACCTGAGCCAAAGGCAGAGACCTAATCCACTGAGCTGCCCAGGTGCCCCTATTTTACCATTTTTTGAAACAATATTGAAGGTCAAATTCTGTAGTCCTCAAAGACTCTTCAATTTTATTACTAGTCTCATTCAACTAATTTACAAAATAGTATTTATGAAAATTCTACATTACTATCATCATCAAGCTAATTTACAAAATATTAGTATTTATGAAAATTCTACATTACTATCATCATCAAGCTTTATGAAGATGCCAACTATTTCTACAGATCATTTTTTTTAATGGCTAGAAGTATCACTAAGAAAATCTCCACTTACTTTTCTCATATATCAATCCTATGGTATTCAGAGGTTCCCGACTTACTACAAAGATGGGATTTTCTTCCGTCGTTTTAGGGAAATGCTGTACCAGTCTTCCAGGTTCAACGACTAAACGTCGTCCCTCATATATAAGTTCTTGATTTGAAGAAATAATTTTGGTTTGTTTATACACCAGTTCATGAAATACAGTAGCACTGTGTGAGAAAAATTCAAAAGGACAACATAATTGGGGTGGAGTAAGAACTTTTAAAATCTTTTTTTTTTTTTTTTTTTTTTTTTTTTTTTTTTTTGTGCTGAGTATAACAACATTCATTTCTACGTGATACTTCAGATCATGGGCAGTCTATAGAAACACTGCTTTGTTGATGTGGGTACTATGATGTCTATTAAACTGAAAATTCCACATAACGTGTCTAGACAGCTATCAATTCCAAAATACTTTTATGTCTGAATAACCATGTTGGATATGTGTAAGATACAGGATTCTTAATGTTTACTAATGGGAACATGGCAGATCACTTTGGAGCATGGACTCTGGATCAGACTACATGGGTTCAAATTCCAGTTCTACTTACTTGCTGAATTACCTTCAGTTACTTAACTACTTTATGCTAAGTTTCCTCATTTTTATAAAACACGAGCAGTATCACCCACCTCACAGAACCATGGAAGATTTAATCCCTTTAACAGCTGAGAACAGTCTCTGAGATGTGATTGTAGAATATGTTAAATGAATGAATAAAACCAGATTGTTTTCAAAATGATATTTTGGGGAAAAAGGCAGATTCTCCCTGAACAGACCTATGCAATCAAAGAAACATTTCATCAGCAATGCTGTGATTTGTCTCAGGCTTGGGTGGACTTTTTTTATGTTCAAATGTATTCTGAAAATGAAACAATGGCCAGCACATATGATATATCTTTAAATCTTTTTAAAAATATATTACTTATTTATTTGAGAGAGAGAGAGAGCACAAGTCAGGGGAGGAGCAGAGAGAAAGGGACAAGCAGACTCCCTGCTGTGCTCAGAGCTGGACTTGGGAACTCTGCGCTCAATCCCAGGGCCCTGAGATCATCATGACCTGAGCCAAAATCAAGAGTCCGCTGCTTGACTGACTGAACCATCTAGGTGCCCCTATGATACACATTTATTCATGCTACTACATACCAAAACAAAGATGAATAATACACACCTACCTGTTATATTAATATTTTATTATATTGATGTTATATTTAATGTTTATATTATTATTATACATGTTACATATTAAAATCTAAAATATTATTTTATCTAATTGATTTTAGTCCTTGATAAATTAATTGCCAGTAAAGGTCTCTTTTTGAGTTTTATGAGACATCAAAACTGCTATCTGAATCTCCTCAAAACAGACACTGAGGTACATAGAATGGGTGTAATGTTTTTTTTCCCTTCATTTTATTTTATTTATTTATTTTTTAAATAAAAGATTTTATTTATTTGACAGAGAGAGATCACAAGTAGGCAGAGAGGCAGACAGAGAGGGAGGAAGGGAAGCAGACTGCCCGCTAAGCAGAGAGCTGAGGTAGGCTCGATCCCAGGACCCCGGGATCCTGACCAGAGCTGAAGGCAGAGGCTTCAACCCACTGAGCCACCCAGGCGTCCCTCCCCTTCATTTTATCTATTTATTTATTTTTATTTTTTAAAAAAGACTTATTTATTTATTTGACAGAGATCACAAGCACGCAGAGAAGCATCCAGAGAAAGAGGAGGAAGCAGGCTCCCCGCTGAGCAGAGAGCCCGATGCGGGGCTCAATCCCAAGACCCCGGGATCATGACCTAGCTGAAGGCAAAGGCCCTAACCCACTGAGCCACCCAGGCACCCCGCTCCCCTTCATTTCAAAAAACATTTGAGATCACTGTAGATTCAAGCAGTTTTGTTTTTTTTAAGATTTTATCTGACACACAGAGAGAGACAGAAACACAGTGAGAGAGAGAACACAAGCAGGGGGAGTGGGAGAGGGAAAAGCAGGGTTCCCACTGAGCAGAGAGCCCGATGTGGGGCTCGATCCCAAGACCCTGGGATCATGACCTGAGCCAAAGTTAGCTGCTTAACAACTGAGCCACCCAGGTGCCCCGATTCATGCAGTTCTAAGGAAAAAATACCCATTGATATTGTATACCCTTTGCCCAGTTTCCCCCAATGGTAACATCTTGCATATATTATAGTGTAATATTATAACCAGGATATTGATTCTTATATAGTCCACCTATGATTTCAGATATCCCTAGTTTTACATGTAAGTGTGTGTATTTAGTTATATGCAGTTCTATCAAATTGGTAGATTTTAAAAAATAATATAGGCATAATGTGTGTTTTTTTTAAGGTAAAACAAATACTTATTTCTCCAACACCTAATATGGGGTTTATGCCACATATATAAATAATAGCACACTGATTATATTTAAGATACATGCTTTAATGTTTTTTAAGTGACAGGGTAATACTCTTAAGTTTTTTTTTTTTTTTTTTTTAAAGTAGGTTCTTTGCCTAACATGGGGTTTGAAATCAGGAACTGGAGATCAAGAGTCACAGGCTCCTCTGACTGAGCCAGCCAGGCAACCCTGACAGGGCAGCACTCTTAACCCAGCCCATTCATTGGTAGATGTTATCTGTGCTTAGGTGATTAAGAGAGAAGGCATAGAAACAATAACAGTCTTGTAAAACCTGCAGTTTAAGAAGAAACCAAGTTGACTACAAATTTTATAAAAGTAGAAAATTAATCCTTTCACTCTAAAAATAAGTGAATAAGAATGTACTAAGCATGCAGACTTAATTTCCTAAGTGGGAAGTGGGTGTCTTTGGAGAAGCTGAGACATCTTTTCCATTTCCTCTACTAATTTAGAAAGATAATTATAAAACACAACATTATGATATAGGATGAAAACATAAAGAGGTACTTACGTATTATAGCTATGAATATAAATCTTATGAGCTGTCATTTGTTGCAGTGAAAAAACATGAATTATCATTCGATGAAGTATATCACTAGTTTCTGCAAAAAACTGGTCAAAACCCCAACATTTTTCCTGATCTGCCTCCAGGATGTTTGCAAGAACAGGGGTAAGTAGAACCTGAAGACCCCTAAAAGAGTATTGAAAAAGTTACTTGAAAAGTGAATGTTGCATTTTCTCTAGATACAAAAATATTAATATTTACCAACAAATCAAAGTAACTTCTATTGCTTAAGCTTGATCTAAAATTTTTTTAAAGAAATTTTATTTATTTGAGAGAGAGAAGGAGAGAGAGAGAGAGAGAGAGAGACAGCATAACTGGGGTGAGGGGCAGAGGGAGAGGGAGAAGCAGGCTCCCCAATGAGCAGGGATTCTGGGACTCAAGGATCATGACGTGAATGAAAGGCAGACACTTAACTGACTAAACCACCTAGGCGCCCCTGATCTAAAATTTTAAAAAATCTGCCAACTTTTCAGAAAGTCAGGTAGCCTTGGTTTAAAATTACTTGTCAATGAATCAGAGGTTATGGTATATTTAATGTTAACTTATCTTCTACTGATTATTTTATTTGCTCCTTCCCAAGTTTTCTCACTTTTCCAAACACTCCAATGTTATATATCCATGGCCATCAAGACAAGATCAGTGGATTAGAACCAGGCAGTGATGAGGATAAGATAATGGCTTAATTTCAAGGTCTTCAATATTCTTTTAATATTGCTAATATATAATTTTTAATGTTGAATTTATATACTTTTGTAGTATACTTTTTTGGTAGTATATTTCTTTAGGAAGTAAAATTGATATACTAGATCAATGAGTGTCACTTTAACTAGAGATAATCTGACTAATAAGCTTAAATTTTTTAAAAATAAAAAAGAATGTAAAGATTTTTAAAAAATTAACATATAATGTATTATTTGCTTCAGGGGTACAGGTCTGTTAATCAACAGTCAAGACTTATTTTTTCTCATGCTTTCACTGAATTATACAATACACTCAAAAAGACTCTCAATTATGGAATTTCAAAGTTTTTTATATATTTGTACATATATATACATACATACATATATATTTATTTATTTTTAAATGCAGGCTCCATGCCTAGCATGGGGCCCAATGTGGGGTGTGAACTCACAACCCTGAGATCAAGACCTGATGTGAATTCAAGAGTCGGGCGCTTAACTGAGCCACCCAGGTGCCCCTAAAATATATTCTTGACTATGTAACAGACACTGGAATAATTCCTTGGTGGCTTAGTAACAATTAGAGGTGGACAGGTGATAGCAGGCAAATTAGTTACATGAGAACCAGAAATCTTTACTATCGGTCTCTCTTCCTACTGTGCTTTCAAAGCTTTGAGAATGTTGAGTCTGAGAATGGCAGCAGCTACCTTGTGGCTGCCAGCAAAGAGCCTGACCTAGAGTAAAGACGAATCAGAGAAAAGGAGATGTGAATGATTTGAATAGACTAAGTTTTGACGTCACAGTCTGAGTCCAAGGATTCAGCTGGGCTTTGAGTCATATACACATATGAACTTTCAATTACAAAGTCAATCTACATCCTTTTTCACTTAAACCAGCTGAATTAGGTCTTTCTCAATTGCTACCCAGTCTTGGCTAATATATATAGTGACTGTTACTTTTTTTTAACAGTTGTTCTATTTTTCATAGTTGTTTTCATTGCTGATTTGTAGTACTTAAAGTACTTACTATTTCAAAAAAAGATTATATAACATACTTTCCGGTATCTAATCAATTTTTATAAAAGAATTTGTAACTCGGTATGCTAAACACTGATAGGTAACACCTGCATCCTGAAATATACAATCTGTAGTTCAGATTGTCAAATTACTCATTCTGAATTTCAGAAATATAATGATTAGCCAATGCTCACTTCCTGACCCTTTGACATTTTATCAATTTTGCCTGAAATTCCAAAAATGAGTATTTTCTAAAACAAAATTTAACATAAACCACTATTAAAACGTTCAAGTTCTGCTCTCCAATCAAATGAATTTCTCTGGATAATTCTGGCTTCATGACCCAATTTCATTTTGGAGAACTTTTTAAAACACACAAAAATGAAATTGTCAGAATAGTGGTTCTCAAAAACTGATTTTATACCATGTGGTACACCTGACATCAATATAACACTGTGCGTAAACTATACTCAAAAAAAATTTTTTTAAGCCCCCCAAAAAGATTTTAGCAGAACTCTTAGTTTAAATGAGTATCACAGACATCAAAAATATAAAACAGTAATAGATGATATTTTATTAGCTTATGATATATATGGTTTTTTGGATGTATATGGTTTAAGTGAGTAATATCTAATATTTAAAATATTAAATATTTAAATTTATTTATTTATTTGTAGAAAATCATATAAAAAGCATTCACAAATTACAATGGATGTTAAGCCAGTAAATCATAACCTATGTTACTTGTAGATTATAAAACTGCCAGACTCAGGAAAAATGGAAGTCAATTCAGTAATCAGAAATTCTAATATTGATGAGTGTCTTGGGTTTATTTCCAGAATAAAACCTAAAATAATCTACTCTCTAAATTTCTTTTCCTTAAATTTTTCTTTGTGGTAACAATTCATGTCTGACAATAAAATTTTTTTGAGTTCTGCTTGCTAAGTTAAATTAAGACCCACGTGAACATTTGAAACTGTGAAAACAGTAGTAGAAAAGTATTAATTCTCACCTTTTCAATAATATAAATACTTTTAAAAATGAGAATACTAAACTTTTTTTTTAAGATTTTATTTATTTATTTGACAGAGAGCACAAGTAGGCAGAGCAGCAGGCAGTGGGAGAGGGAGAAACAGGCTCTCCACGGAGAAGGGAGTCCAATGCGGGACTCGATCCCAGGACCCTGGGATTATGACCCAAGCTGAAGGGAGCCACCCAACCGACTGAGCCATCCCTAAACTTCATGACTGTTTTTTAGAACTCTAGTTATTACTATCTGCACCACTATTTGTGGTCTGTCCATATGGATGGTCAGTACAAAATATACCAAGGTCCTAAGCGAAATTTCTACATTGGACAGAATTCTAAGACTAGTGATTAGCAATATCAAAAATGTTTGCCCTGTATCCTAACAGAGATCTGATAAAACTATTTATATACATCTATAAATCTTTACATTGCCACAAAGACAAACACCACACTTCAAAGTATGCCTAAAACATAGTAACATCTTAAAAAAAACGCAAACCAAACCACACTGAGTATTTGCAATTTTAGTCAACAAAGATCTCAAACATCAAAGTGCAAAAGAGAACTGGATACACCATACTGACCGAGAAAGACTACAAGAAATAGGCATGTCTCCACTCCAGTCGATTGGTCCATTTTCTGCTTTCTGTACGCCAGATATTGCACCAGAAGGCTTTCCGGTAATTATTTTATACCTTGGGAGGAATAAATGCAGAATAAAATAAGTAGTTTATTATTTCATAGTATATCAATGAGCTTTGCAAAAATATTTCCTCAGTTGCACCTACAATTATCTACTAGACGAAACTTTGTGATTGATGTTCACAGGATCCATAAAACAATCAAAATACTTTGAATCTGACTGACTGAAGTAGAATAGTGGTTGTACGATTATTTTATATATGCCATAATTAATTTTCATTGGGATCTCAGAGTGCCATATAACAGATCTTGATGTTCACAACAAAAATATTAATTTTTCCATCTGAAAAAATCGAGCAAACACAAAAAAGTTATGTTACAGAATGTTTCTAGGCCATAAAAATCCCTTTTACCCATATTATCCAAAGGCAGTCAACTGGACTATGAAATTACCGCAGAATGAACAGTAGAATTTTTTCCTTTTAAAAGAAGACAACACTATACACAGCACAGTATCACAAACATTCTTTGCAAATTGAAAAAATATTAACACATACAATAGGCGTGTGTGCCAAAATTAAAGGCCAAATTTAACTGGATCCTTGAGGTAGGTGATAAAAATAAAGATGGCCTAGAGAAAGAGCTGGAGGGGGAAGCAAAAGAATACCATAAAGATGGGGGAAGTCAATGAGAGCAGCCTGGCAGGTTTCAGCACTTTTCTAAACAAAACCTGAGAGTGGGAGAGAAAGAAGGGTTCCATGCTTTCAAAAATACTTTCCTCCAGATGAAAATGCAAGACATAATACAGCAGTCTTACATAAGTTTATAGACATTGTTTCTAGCATATTTTTTTAAAAATACTTTTTTATTTGACAGAGAGAGAGAGAGAGAGCACGAGATGGGGGAGGGTCAGAGGGAGCAGACTGCATGCTGAGCAGGGGAGCCTCGAAGTGGGGCTTGATCCCAGGACCCTGAGATCATGACGTGTGCCAAAGGCAGACACTCAACTGACTGAGCCACCAGGCACCTTTCTAGCACAATTTTTTATTTGTTTGTTTCATGTGCTCTGAGCGTATCAATATATTCTCTAAAAAAGCACAAGACACCAGGTACCGCTGATTTGGACCACTTGCTGCTTCTACAGGAGAGGCAGCAGGAGTTTTGCCTTAACATAGTTTTCACAGAAGGAATTTAATGTGAAAAGTAAGTTGCATTCATATGAGAAAGATCTGACTGTGGAAGAATAAGTAGAGATATGTGAGATTAATGCAAAAAAGAAGTGAAGAGAATGATGGCAGAACCCTTAAAATATTTGGAAAAGCTTTACTAATTTTGCTAAGACGCCTAAGTAAATACACTAATAAAATGTAAATGATAGGCTGAGGGAATGACACTGCTATAATGTGAAACAAAAGCATCCTTCAATAGTAAAACAGTCTTTATTACTATTTCAAGCACCTCAGAACATTATCAGTGTTCATGAAAATCTGTGCATATAAAGAAATAAATTCTTCTGGGGTGCCTGGGTGGCTCAGTGGGTTGAAACCTCTGCCTTCAGCTCGAGTCACGATCCCAGGGTCCTGGGATTGAGCCCCATGTCGGGCTCTCTGCTCCGCGGGGAGCCTGCTTCCTCCTCTCTCTCTCTCTGCCTGCCTCTCTGCCTACTTGTGATCTGTCTGTCAAATAAATAAATAAAATCTTAAAAAAAAAAAAAGAAAGAAATTCTTCTAATGGTATATCTGTGCACATGATGACAAAATTATCGGGTATTCCTAGCTGCTGATGAGTCACATGTTTCCTTCCTTAGGGAGCATCATGTTTTTATTTAAACCATTTTTAGGGCAGCAAGAAATGTGCAAAAGCTTTAAAGTGTAGGTGTGACAAAAACATGATTAAACTGTTAGGTACAATTTACGTTTAATGAGAAAAACACAAATTGACTCTCAGCCTTCATTAATGAAGAGATTTTATAAAATGGGGACTGCTACAAAGCAGGCTCAAAATAACGTTATACCAAAATCATCAGTACAGTAATGGATGTCTTCCTTCCATGAATATGCAGACTGTTCTTGCTGAAAACATTTAGATAGCCAGCTTTTAGCAAAAGTCATTGCATCAGCTGGTTTTACTTCCTCAAATCAACAAACAGAAAAATATCCTTCTCTCTCGATTTCCTAAAGTAAGATTAGATGAAAGATCATATTTTTATAGTTGTGATTACTGAAGTCATGTTTGCTTACAAAATGCAGGGGTAAATACAAAGGTCTGAGAAATGTTAAGATCTAAAGAATGATTGGACACACTGGGATGTCAGTGAGTTACTATCCCAGAACATGCTCTAAACAACATTTATAACCTTATAGTTTTATGTGTACACAGATTAGCTACTTCTCACAACACAGGCTCATTCACTAATTTCTTTTATGATAAAAAGATATATGATTGGTGTACAGATGTTTATAAAAAATTTTACATCTAAGCGTGCCTGGGTGGCTCAGTCAGTTAAACATCTGCCTTCAGCTCGGGTCATGATCTTGGGGTCCTGGGATTGGGAGCCTGCTTCTCCCTCTCCCTTTGCTTGCTGCTCACCCTGCTTGCTTCTCTCTCTCCCTCTGTCAAATAAATAAGATCTTTAAAAAAAAATTCATATCTAGAATTCCATCTCTTTCCTTCTTTTTACTTTTTAAAATTTTATTTGAGAGAGGGAGCTTAAGAGAGAAAGCAGAGAGAGCACAGAGGGTGGAGGTTGGGGTAAAGGGGCAGAGGAAGAGGGAGAAGCAGGCTCCCCGCTGAGCAAGGAGCCCGATGTGGGGCTCGATCCCAGGATCATGACCTGAGCCAAAGGCAGACCCTTAATCCCCTGAGTAGAAGGCCGACACTACCCAGGCACCTCTCTTTTTCTCCTTTATTTGGTTTACAACAGTGATTTTATACACAGTAACTATTTCCCATTAATTATGGCAGTACATAAAGGTATAATGTACTAGTAAAATACATTGTCTTTGACCGAAACCACACAGAAAAAAACTTATTAAATGTTATATATGTATATTAAATGTTATTTCTGAAATGGTAAAAAAAAATCAGATCAGTTCAGGGTAAAAATTTTTTTCTTTCTTTTTAAAAATTTTCTTTTTAAATTTCATTTTTTAAAAGATTTTATTTATTTAGTTGACAGAGAGAGCTAGAGAGGGAACACAAGCAGGGTGAGTGGGAGAGGGAGAAGCAGGCAACGCACCGAGCAGGGAGCCTGATGCAAGGCTCGATCCCAGGACCCTGGGATCATGACCTGAGCCAAAGGCAGAGGCTTAACGACTGTGCCACCCAGGTGCGCTGTTTTTAAAATTTTATTTCTTTTAGATCTGGTTTTAGATCTAATGGTTTTAACAGAAATACTATTTTTTTTTTCAGTTATATAAATGAAAAAGTAGTATAGTACTTCTATAGAAGTAGTACACAAAGAGAAATAAACGGTGTGCTGAAATAGACTCCAGAAAGCAGGTTATTTTTAATAATGGACCAAAGGCTGATGCCATTTACACTTTGTATATAAGATACTTAAACACAATATGAAAAATTATGCCTATATATTTTATAAAGCTGTATTCTTATTCAAAACAAAATAGATTAATACATCAGAAATGATGGCTAAAATCAATATTGATTAGTATACACCCCAAAGTATGATGACACAAAGACAGAAATACATTTTTAAAATTGTTTTGAATTTTAGAGAAACCACTTACATCACTTCCTTATTCCTACGTGGCCCTTCAAATGGTCTAAATGGCAGGGATCCAGTAGCTGCATGGTAAAATGTTACCCCAATGCTCCAAAGATCAACTGTTGCTCCATACTTCTTCTGATGATCTTTTCTCAGTACTGCTCTCTCATACATATCAGGATGCTTTAAAAAAAGGATGAAGAAACGAACTTGTGTTCTATAGTAATACATTACACACAAATGGGTAATCAATAACACCTACAAATTCCACCATATTTTCCTTATAATTTCACTTTCCCAATCTAAAAAAGACAATTTCATGTTTTCTTTTCCCTCCTCAAGCCTCCAAACTATCCTTGACTCTCAATTTTGAAACCTCACTTCATACTTCAGCGAGGAAATGGAAGCAATCAGAGATCAATTCTCCCTATGCCTTTTATCAAATACCAACCTATCTGAATCTGTGTCCAGACTCCAGGCCTACTTTCCAGTTATGATGGAACTGCTCCTGTCAAGGGCTAACTTTTCCATCTGTGCTGTGGAACCTACCCTATTGAGACTCACCAATTCCAGAAATCAGCTCCTGCAATTAACCCTTTTATTATAAGTATCAATTTCCCCCTACTGGATCATTCCTTTCAGCTTACATACATGCTTTAAGATCTCCCATTTTCCTTCTCTTTTTGGAAGGGGGTGGCGGTAGAAGGAGTAGGGGAGAGAATCGTAAGCAGGCTCCACACCCAGCGCAGAGCCTGATGCATGACTTGATCTTGCGATCCTGAGATCATGACCTTAGCTGAAATCAAGAGCCACCCAGGCGCCCCTAGAATCCCCCCCTTTTTTTTAAAAAGCCCTAAACTGACCCCACCACCCTTTCTACATATGACCCAATTTTCTGCTTCCCATCATAGTAAAACTTCTCAAAATAGCTGTTTACATTTATAACTGTCTTATTTCCTCATCTCCTATTTAGGCCTATGGCATTTAATATTATTTATATACTCTAAGATTTTATTTATTTATTTCAGAGAGAGAGAGAGACAGCACAAGTAGGCAGAGTAGAGTGGCAGTCACAAGAAGCAGGCTCCTGCTGAGCATGGAGCCCAATATGGGGGCTTAATCCCAGGACCCCGGGCTCATGACCTGAGCAGAAGGCAGATGCTTAACCGACTGAGTCACCCGGGTGCCCCTTATCTAATACTTTAACTCCCAAAACTATCTCCCACCCTGAGCTCCAGATTCATATATTCTACTGTTTTTCTCTAATATCTAAAAAGTAGCTCAAACTTCACATATCTAAAATAGACTCTTGGTCTCACTCTCAAACTGGTTTCCTTCTAATCTTTACCTTCTTAAGTAACCAGTACCATCATCTACCCAGTTGCTTATACCCCAAACCTTTCAGGCAGCCTTGATTCTTTTTCCTCGTCCCTGACATGCAGTCCATCAGAGCAAGTCAGATGGACTCTGAGATAAAAATAAAATTTTCTACAATGATTTCACAGACTAGCCTGACTGGGTTGACTGGGATGGAGCAACCCAGACAAGTAGCTGGTCTGATGTTGAACACATGACTTTAAGCCCAGGAGACACTATATGAGAGTTCTGGAGTAGAGACAAATCTTAGAAGACATGGCTTAGGAGCTTACAGATCCAGACAGAGATTCTGGTGGACATTAAGCCCTGCAGAGTATAACCAGGAGTCATACATGCTTTGCCTCTTGATACTTGCCTTCACAGAAGTGACGCATTAGAACTTTAAGATTCTGGAAAGATAAAGCTACAAGAGTGTATTATTATGGACCAAAGTAGAGCAGAGTTGACCAAAGATCTGATCATCCAAATCAGAACAAATGCCTTATGACACTGTGATATGTGGCTGTGGCCCAAGGGCCTGGGAACCAATGCAAATGGCACTACTAGGAGGGTGTTTCTAAATAACACAATCTATGAATCTGACTCCCAAAGGGTCACAATCCCTGGATTTTGTGTGTGGTGTATGGGAGGGGTGGGAGATGGGGATGGGGGATACTCTTTCGGGAAATACCCTTTATTTTTTTTAAGATTTTATTTATTTGAGACAGAATGAGAGAGAGAGAGAGAGAGCATGAGAGAGGAAGATCAGAGCGAGAAGCAGACTTCCTGCCAAGCAGGGAGCCTGATGCGGGACTTGATCATGACCTGAATGGAAGGCAGTTGCTTAACCAACAGAGACCTGAGTGGAAGGCAGTTGCTTAACCAACAGAGCCACCCAGGTGCCTGTGAAATAGATTTTAATGCAAAATCAAAAGAGGTGATAAGCATGAGGGGTTTGAATTGAGTGTCCAAACTTATGCCTACCAGACATATGGGGTACAAGTAGTTTTGCTGTTTTATGGTGTAGCACATAAACTACTGTCCTTAGAAGTGCTAGCCAGACCTTTGACCTAATAGATGGTACTTAGTGTATAAATGGGCTGTGAACAGAGTACCTGGATATGCCTGATAATCCTCTAGCACACGAGGAGTAGATACAGCGATTCTAAAAGAAGACAAAGGGGGAATCTCCCCAAAAGGTGCAATAATACACTACCTAACTGGTATAATTCCCTGCAGAGTGACTGAATGATACTGGCTTAATACAGAGTGGTTAGATGTATCTGTGTTCACTGGTTCTCTCCTGAAAGTAAGACTTGTGTTTCTGGAGGGTATGGTATTACTGGGCCTGGCCTTCCACACTTGGAATAGGAACATAAGAATAAACCTACTATAAAACTCTCATTTTATATTATTAAAATATCCATCATATTAAAAATGGAAGAATGAATGTTGACGTTTTCTTTGGACTTTCACAAACAAAGTCTGGTGGGAGATTAAACATCTGGCCTGGGAATTCCAGAATGAGAAATTTTTTCATTTATTTATTTATTTATTTATTTATTTAAAAGATTTTATTTATTTATTTGACAGAGAGAGATCACAAGCAGGCAGAGACGCAGGCAGAGAGAGAGAGGAGGAAGCAGGCTCCCCGCTGAGCAGAGAGCCCGATGCGGGACTTGATCCCAGGACCCTGAGATCATGACCTGAGCCGAAGGCAGCGGTTTAACCCATTGAGCCACCCAGGCGCCCGAGAAATTTTTTCATTTAAATGTAAGTATTTCTGTGGGGCATCTGGGTGGCTCAGTGGGTTAAGCCTCTGACTTCAGCTCAGGTCATGATCCAGGATCCTCTCAGCTCAGCAGGGAACCTGCTTCCCCACCCCTTCTGCCTGCCTGCTTCTAATTCTATCTGTCAAATAAATAAATAAAATCTTAAAAAAAAATAATACACACACACATATATAAATATTTCTAGGTTGCTGAGCTTCAGGCTTTTATTTAACTCTTTTCTTTTTTTAAAGATTTTACTTATTTATTTGACAGACAGAGATCACAAGTAGGCAGAGAGAGAGGAAGAAGCAGGTTCCCCGCTGAGCAGAGAGCCCAATGTGGGGCTCGATCCCAGGACCCTGGGATCATGACCCGAGCCGAAGGCAGAGGCTTTAATCCACTGAGCCACCCAGGTGCCCCCTCTTTTCTTTTTTTTAAAGATTTTACTTATTTATTGGACAGACAGAGATCACAAGGAGGCAGAGAGAGGAGGAAGCAGGCTCCCTGCTGAGTAGAGAGACCGATGCAGGGCTCAATCCCAGGACCCTGGGATCATGCCCTGAGTCGAAGGCAGAGGCCTTAACCCACTAAGCCACCCAGGTGCCCCTTACTGAACTCTTTTAATAATTTCTGGTATACTGTATTTGAAAACAGGGCTGGGCATAGTATGGAACAGAAAATAGATTAGAGCAAAATTTCAGCCTGGTGTTCAACATGAACTGCAGTTAAGCTAATGGTGTGTTCTTTCCATTTTAAGTTTGTTAAAAAGCAAAAGCTAAACTCTGGTCCTGGAAGGCTAAGTGAAAGAGTAATAGTTGGTAATGGGTGGTCAACCTCATAAAGGCTGGTAAGGAATGGCTGTTTTGCTTTCCATGGTAAATGGGAAGAGCTACTGCTATTGAGTAGGCAGAGATCAGAGATGAAAGACATCCTGCTTAACAGGGAATAGTTCTGAAAAATAAGCTTCTGATATCCAGCATGACTTTTGTCATCTCTATGTCCAACGTGGAACTCAAACTCACAACCCTGAGATCAAGAGTCCCACCCTGTACTGACTGGGCCAGCCAGGTGCCCCTACAGCATGACTTCTGAATATCCTGCCAGATAACTTGTATAGGTGAGAAGTCTATCATTCCATCTGATATATAAATATAAAATATATTTGTACACAGAGTATTTTTGTAGCTACAAGAATGCAGCTCTATGTCAACCTACTTTGTTTAGTTAGAAACCATGAAGAGTTACTCACTGCTTTGGAAAATCATGCCAGTGCCAACACCACCACTTGTGATGTGTGACTCATTAACAGAACACGCAAGTGATCACTGTACTTGCACTGGAAGTGGTAATGCACACAAGTGCAAGCATCAGATTTTTTAATGTCTGCTAGTGAAGCTGTTCCTAAACTTCCACATATTAAATATGATTTTATTTTCCCATATAATATTATTAAGATATTAGGTCATTTTCTTAATTAGGCATACAGGTTGATTATATTTAAGCATTTCATTTCAAGATACTGAAGGGAACATTGCAAAACATTTATTATAAAAAGGGAGCGATCATATGGAGTTGAAACCACTAGGCTGTATGTTCTGGCTAGCTTCTGCTTATAACTCCAACTCCAACCCAGGAATCTCATGCATCTTGTTCACCATGGAAGCTCCAGGGCCTCCAGTAGTGCCTGGCACACAGTAGGCACCCCATACATATTTGTTGGATGAATATAATCCATTTTGGGTATTCTTATTAAAAGATTATCAAAATATAAGTACAGACTAATTTGGGGTTATATACTGTTAACAGAACAATATTTATTTATTTATTTAACAGAACAATTTAAGATACCTTCATTCACACTAGACTTAGAATAATCTGAATAAAGCTATGGGGCAGCTATACTTTATTCTTCATGGTATAAGTTTACAACAGCAGAAGCCAACTGGAAAGAAGTCAGAATCCGAGACTTACTTTCTTTCTTTCTTTCTTTTTTTTTTTAAAGTAATCTCTATATCCAACTTGGGACTCAAATTCATGACCATGAGATCAAGAGTCAGATGCTCTACCAACTGAGCCACTGCAGTGCCCTTTAAGACTTTAAAGATAAAGTCCTGAGCCAGAAGCAATTAGTGATAGTTTTTTATTATAAACTTCCTGATTACATGTTAAATGTACTTATTACTTACTTTAAATTTTTGTTAATGAAATATGGTTGACATACAAGTTACATTGGTTTCAGGTATGTAACACAGTGATTAATAATTACAGGGGCGCTTGGGTGGCTCAGTGGATAGAGCATGCAACTCTTGATCTCAGGGTTGTGAGTTTGAGCCCCACACTGGGTGGGAAGCCTACTTTAAAAAAATAATTCTAGGGGCGCCTGGGTGGCTCAGTGGGTTGAGGCCTCTGCCTTCGGCTCAGGTCGTGATCCCAGGGTCCTGGGATCGAGTCCCGCATGGGCTCTCTGCTCAGCAGGGAGCCTGCTTCCTCCTCTTTCTCTGCCTACTTGTGATCTGTCTGTCAAATAAATAAATAAAATCTTAAAATAAATAAATAAATAAGTAAATAAATAAATAAATAAAATAAAAAAATGATTAGGGGTGCATGGGTTGCTCAGTGGGTTAAAGCCTCTGCCTTCAGCTCAGGTCATGGTCTCAGGGTCCTGGAATCGAGCCCCACACCAGGCTCTCTGCTCAGCAGGAGCCTGCTGCTTCCCTCTCTCTCTGTCCACTTGTGATCTCTATCAAATAAATAAATATAAAAAAAATTCTAAATTAAAAAAGTCTTTTTAAAAACCAACCAACAAACAAACAAAATTCTATACATTACACAAAGCTCAGTACTGTATGTGTAGTTACCACAGGCAAAGAAAATGAAAGCAAAAATAAACTACTGGGACTACACCAAAATGAAAAGCTTTTGCACAGCAAAGGAAACCATCAATGAAACAAAAAAGGCAAAAAAGGCAACCTACTAAATGGGTGAAGATATGTGCAAATGGTATCTCTGGGAAGGGGTTAATATCCAAGACGTATAAAGAACTCATACAGGGGCACCTAGCTGGTTTCATCAATGGAGTCTGCGACTCTTGATCTTGGGGTGTTAGTTCAAGCCGCTTGTTGGGTATAGAGATTACTTAAAAATAAAATCTTGGGTGCCTGGGTGGCTCAGTGGGTTAGGCTTCTGCCTTCGGCTTGGGTCATGATCCCGGGGTCCCAGGATCGAGCCTGAGCAGAAAGCCTGCTTCCTCTCTCTCCTCACCTGCCTCTCTGCCTACTTGTGGTCTCTATCTGTCAAATAAATAGGTGGAATCTTTAAAACAAACAAACAAATAAATAAATAAATAAAATATTAAAAAGAAAAAAAGAAGAACTCATACAACTCATAACCAAAAAACCATAAACCATCTAATTAACAAATGGGCAGAAGACCTGAAAAGACATTTTTCTGAAGAAGACATCCAGATGGCCAGTGGTCAAAGGGAAAGATGCACAACATCACTCATCATCAGGGAAATGCAAATCAAACCTATGAGATACCACCTCATACAGGCCAGGATGGCCAGCATAAAAAGACAAGAAATGACAAGTGCTGGCAAGGATGTAAAGAAAAGGGGATCTTCAGGCACTGTTGTTGGGAATGTAAACTGGCACAGCCACTGTGGAAAACAGTATGGTGGTTCCTTGAAAAATTAAATATACTTACTTTTAAGTATATTTTCTTCAGTGGCTTTTTTTTGTTTTTTTTTGTTTTGTTTTGTTTTGTTTTTAAGATTTTATTTATTTATTTGACACAGAGAGAGATCACAAGTAGGCAGAGAGCCAGGCAGGGTTGGGGTGGGGGAAGCAGGCCCCCTGCCGAGCAGAAAGCCTGATGCAGGGCTCAATCCCCAGACCCTGAGATCATGACCCAAGCTGAAGGCAGAGACTTAACCCACGGAGCCACCCAGGCACCCCTTCTTAAGTGTTTCAAATGCTTACTAACTTTATACAAACACACCTTACATAGTTTGAAACACAGACTTTTCTAGCTTTCTAGCATTTCAAGTTAGATCTTTTCAAAAGCATTTCATTTTTTGTTTCTTATAATGTTCCTTTCTGTCTTTCAATAACCAACCTCCCTGAATAGAATCTTCTGCTTCAGAATTATAACAAAATTTGCTCTATAGGGATATCATTATAACAAACTTGTAATAATATTAACTGCTGTGATCCAAAAAGGGGAGCATTTACTAGCTACATGCTTCTAAAACATATATATAGCTTTTTCTCTTAATATAGATCCACAGCATTAGAAAAATTAAAGAACTTGAGTGTTATAAAAGAAAAATTAACAGCATCGCTAGATGGCAATATCTAATTCCCTCATTACACACCATACACGAGAATAAAAGTTTAATTTTTGTCGTAAAAGTTAGTGACATTTTATAGTTGACCAGTCACCTATATTTACAACATATTCCGCTTTAAATAAGTGATACAGGACTTACCAAATATTCTTCTGTGCCATACAGAGAAACAAACTGCTCATCATCTTCTAATTCTCTAGCTGCACCAAAATCTGTGAGTTTGTACACAGACTGTCCATCTTCCCCTATAACACGCATGATATTCCCTGGCTTAATATCACGGTGCACTATGCCATTCTCTCGGAGATGATTCATTCCACCGACTTGATAAAATAAAACAAAGGAAATCATAATGTAGGCATCTATGTACATGGGTATGCACATCAAATTCATCCACATTCACTCAGTATGTTTTTCCGTAAGTTGGTCTAAAATCATTTTTACCAAAGAAATAACAGATGGTGTTTACATTTTGTATCTCATGTCTGAGAAACAGAGTTTAAGAATAAGGATCAATATGGTTTAGGGAAGACTCCAATCTCTCTTAATTAAATACTATTAGGAAATGGAACAAAATGGTCTTCAGCAAAAAGACTTCCTGAATTACTTCTGTTATATACATGTGGGTAATGTGCCTAAACTTAAGAAAAATGATTCCTGAGAAATTGACAATCTTTCACCACACTTTCCTATTTCTTTAGCTTGGAGAAAAATTCCATAAAATAGTAAACTGGACTCAATACATAAAACAGTAAAAAATTAATTGAGGCAAAGTGTCAGATTGGCTTTCATAAGAATATATTTCTTACATGCTTAAAGCTGTTCTTCAAAGGTCATTTTCCTTTTTTCTTTTTTAAGGGTAAAGGGGCTACATTGCTGAAATTAATCTGTTTTGGCTAACTGACAAGCACTGCCACTGAACACTAGTTTGAAACATTTGACAGCTGATAGATGAATGTCCAAATATAACATACAAAAATAAGCTTATGGGTATCATAATGGGTTTCATATCAATTATGAAAATTCAGGGCTACCTGTACACTTAGGAAGTCATCAATTATCTATAACTTCTACTTGGTTAAATGGGTTGCAGCTTATATTGTTTTTCTCTTATCTTATCCTCACCTAAAGGGTCTCCACACTGCTTCCACTATCAAGTTCAAGAATTCCCACTAACCTTATGCCTTCTTTATCAAAGAAAAAATATGGACTTTTCCCATTCCTCAAATACTGATTCACTTCTCGTCAAGAAGATATTATTCCCTTTGGTTGCCATATTCTTTTTTTTTAATAGCTTTGAGATGAAATTCATGTATCATTAAATTCAGACTTTTAAAGTATACAACTGAGTAGTTTTTAGAAGAGTCAAAGTGTACAACCATCATCACTATTTTCAGAACATTTTCATTATGCCAAAAAGAAACCCCATACCTGTTAGCAGTCACTCCTCATACCTGCCATCCCCTCAAACCCCTGGAAATGACTAATCTGCTTTCTGTTTCTATGGATTTGCCTATTCTGGATATTTTATATGAACAAAATAATAAATATTATGACCTTTGTGTCTGGTTTCCTTCACTTAGCATCATTTTTCAAGGTGCATCCATTTTATAGCATGTATCACTACTTTCTCTTTTTTTTTAAGTAAGCTCTAGGCCCAACTCATGACCCCAAGATCAAGAGTCACATGCTCCACCGACTGAGTGAGTCAAGTGCCCCATTTTTCTTTTTCATGAACGAGTAATATGTCATTGCATGTATAATGGACATTTTATTTATACATCAGTTGATGGACACTTGGGCTACTTCCATTTTTGGCTATTAGGAACTGGTAGACAAGTTTCTGTGTGGACAAGTTTTTAATTCTTGTAGGGAAATACCTAGCATTGGAATTGCTAAGTCCCATGGTAATTCTTTATTTAATCTTTTGAGGAACTGCTAGACTATTTTCCCAAGTGGCTGTACTTTTTTACGATCCAACACCTATATATTAGGGTCCAACTTTTTCACATCCTTGCCAACACCTGTTTTTGTTGTCTTTTTTTAAAAAAATAATTAAGAGAGACAGAACATTTATGAGTAGAGGGAGGGGCAGAGGGAGAAGACCTTAAGTAGATTTGCTGCTGAGTGAGGAGCCCAAGACCAGGCTCAATCACATGACCCTGAGATCATCATCTGAACTGAAACCAAGGAATTGGACACTCAATGGAATGAGCCATCCAGGTGCCCATTTTATCTTTTTGATTTGGCCATGCTAGTGAGTATGAAGTGGTATCACTCTGTAGTTCTGATTTGCATTTCCCTAATGACTAATAATCTTGATTCTCTTTTTATGTTCTCATTGGCCATATATGTTCACCTTCTTTGGAAAGATGTTTATCATTTTTATTTATTTATTTTTATTTTTTACTTTTGCCCATTTTAAAATTGCATTGTCTTTTGATTAAGTTGTTAGGATCAAAATTCCTTATCGTATATGTGATTTGCAAATAACTTCTCTCATTCTGTGGGTTGTCTTTTCACTTACTTAATATTGTCCTCTGAAACACAAATGTTTTTAATGTTGATGAAGTCCAGCTTATCTATTTTTTCCTTGTGTATGTACACTCTAGGTGTTGTATCTAAGAAAGTACTGCAAAAAGATCTTTGGTTTTGAATACAAAAATAATATATTTACAATTCTTATGTCGTTAGGAGCACCTAGGTGTCTCAGTTGGTTAAGGGTTAGACTCGATTCTTGCTTGGGTCTTTATCTTGGGGTCATGAATTCAAGCCCCGTGTTGGGCTCCATGCTGAGTCTGGAGCCTACTTTAAAAAAAAAAATTATGGGGGCACGTGTGTGGCTCAGCTCATTAATAATCTGCCTCTGGCTCAAGTCATGATCCCAGGATACTGGGATGGAGCCCAGCATCGGGCTCCCTGCTCAGTGTGGAGTCTGCTCCTCCCCCCACTCCTCCCACCACTCATGCTCTCTTTCTGTCTCTCAAATAAAATCTTAAAAAAAAAAAACCCTTATGTCATTAAATTATATACACATATAACTATAAAATCACACATCTATCTATATACACATATATTTATAAAATCACATAAATAAACGTACCCACATCTCGCAAAACAATTAAAAATTCAGACTCTGGTAGTCCATAGGCATTAGATGGCTCTTCTAAAACAGTGTATAAACTTCCGCATGGACAAAATTCCATAATAAGTACTTTATGTCTTGTTGTTGTCTGGAAAAAAAAAATCACTGATTGGGACTCAATATAAAAGTTTTTATTATAAGCTAGTGCTTATCTGATTTCACTTAAATGGAGAATATGAACGCACTATGAATGCTTTACCTGGGATTTGTTAACTACCTATTGACTATACTCATATAATGATTAACAGCTTCTAGATTCCTATTGGATTGGTTTTTGAAAGATGATCAAACCACGATGAAAGCTGGCTAAATCTGAAATAGAAAAAAATCACTGCTACACTGTTATAATGGTTCTTTAAAAATTTCTTTAATTTCTAATACATAATAGTACATTTAGGACATTAATGTTTGAACAGATCTCTTAAGACACTTGAAATTCTTCTCATGACAAGTACTTCCACTTCAGGGAATGGAGTGTTTTTTTTTTTTTTAAGATTTTATTTTATTTATTTGACAGAGATCACAAGTAGGCAGAGACGCAGGCAGAGAGAGGAAGGGAAGCAGGCTCCCTGCTGAGCAGAGAACCCGATTTGGGGCTCCGTCCCAGGACCCTGGGATCATGACCTGAGCCGAAGGCAGAGACTTTAGCCCACTGAGCCACCCAGGTGCCCCTGGAGTGCTAGTCTTTTTTTTAAAGATTTTATTTATTTACTTGACAGAGAGAGAGATCACAAGTAGGCAGAGAGGCAGGCAGAGAGAGAGAGGAGGAAGCAGGCTCCCCACTGAGCAGAGAGCCTGATGCGGGGCTCGATCCCAGGACCCTGAGATCATGACCCGAGCCGAAGGCAGCGGCGTAACCCACTGAGCCACCCGGGCGCCCCTGGAGTGCTAGTCTTAAAAACAAATAGATGGCAGAAGAGCCTAGTGGTCCCCCTCACAGCAGTCTGAGCTTGCTGATTTGCATATGAGCTGCGGATCTGTTTCAAACTTTTTAATGAATCATTGATTATAAGATACATCACAATTTAATAACAGCTTTTTAGGGAAAAAGAAATACTACCAAATTACATATATACACTGATGATAAGATATGTTCCCATTTTAGGAACTTGAAAATGTGATTTTGAGTCTTAAAATCCAGTATTCATCTCCAATTTTTTTTGTGGTTATTTCCAATTTTTTATCCTTCCTTCCTTTTATAATTTTTCCTGCATATCCCCAAAACACTTTCATTGTTTTTTTAGATTTTATTTATTTATTTGATAGAAAGAGAAACAGCAAGAGAGGGAATACAAGCAGGGGGAATGGAAGAGGGAGAAGGCTTCCTGCCGAGCAGGGAGCCCAACTCAGCTCTGACCTGAGCCCAAGGCAGATGCTTAATGACTGAGCCACCAGGCACCCCAGGATTTTATTTATATGAGAGAGAGACAGCATGAGAGGGTGAGTCAGAGGCAGAAACAGATAGAGAGCACAAGAGGGGGTAAAGTCAAAGGGAGAAGCAGACTTCCTACTGAGCAGGGAGCTGGGAGTCTGATGTGGGACTTGATCCTGGGCCTCCAGGAGCATGACCTGAGCCAAAGGCAGTCACTTAAACAGCTGAGCTACTCAGGTGTCCCCCAAAACACTTTCATAAACTATTTTATTTTTAAAAAGATTTTATTTATTTATTTGATGGGGTGGCGGGGACACAAGCTGAGGGGAGGGGCAGAGGGAGAAACAAACTCCTCACTGAGCAGAAAGCCAGAACCGGGACTCGATTCCAGGACCCCCGAGATTATGACCTGAGTTGAAGGCAGCCACTTAACCAACTGAGTCACCCAGGTGCCCCCTTTTATAAACTATTTTAAATTTCTCTACTACTGAGTAGTTATAGAAAAAGAGAAATAACTTTAAAAGATTTTTGTTTTTATTTTTTTAATTTTTATTTTATTTTAAAGATTTTATTTATTTATTTGACAGACAGAGATCACAAGTTGGCAGAGGCAGGCAGAGAGAGAGGAAGGGAAGCAGGCTCCCTGCTGAGCAGAAAGCCTGATGTGGGGCTCGATCCCAGGACCCTGGGATCACGACCTGAGCTGAAGGCAGAGGCTTTAACCCACTGAGCCACCCAGGCACCCCAAGATTTTTGTTTTTAAATAATGAAGTAATATGTTGATGGTTGAAAATTTGGGAAATACCCATAATTCCATTACCCAGAGATAATTATGCTAATATTTTGGTGCATTTCCTTTCAGTCTATTTCTTATCTATCAAATCACTTAAGAGATACAAAACATGATACTGTATATTCAAGATCACACTGTGTATTTATTTTTAATCCTGTTTTTCTGACATAACATTATACATAAACATGTTTCCAGATAATTAAAACTTTGGTAAATACCTCTTTTCATTACTGCTTTAACTATTGTGTAGTGAAGAATAAATTTCACCCCAAGAGAGGTCAGGTTTTTGTTTGGCTTTGGCTACCAACAGGTGATTAGTAGGCATCTGGAGTACCCTGTCTGCGAGAAGTGTTTCTCTGAATGGGGGCTTTGGCCATTAACAGTCTAATGATGTGATTTATGATGGAGGTTTTAGGATGTACAAGTCCATCTCAATTTCTAAAGGAAAACACAACTAAAGGTATTAGCCTGAACTTCTGGAAAGGGCTAAAGACTAAAAGTCAGCCATGCAGGCAGTATGTGATTGAGTCCCAACAAAAACTCTAGACACCAAAGGTTCAGGTGACTTTCTGAGGCTGGCAATATTTTGTGTATACTGTCATACATCAATACCAGGAGGGTACTGTATCTATGAGGAAAAGGAAGATTCATGTCTGGAATCCTCCTATATTCTGTTCTATGAATTTCTTCCTTTGACTAGTTCTAATTTGTCTTCTTTTGCTAGAATAAAACTGTAACTACATTTCTTTCCTGAGTTCTCTGAGTCATTCAACATTCTATTTTTTTTTAAGACCTTATTTATTTAGAAAGTGTGACCATATGAGCAGGGGGGAGGGGCAGGGGAAAAAGGAGAGACACCGAAAGCAGAGTGTGAGGGCCAATGTGGGGCTCAATCCCAGGACCCTGAGATCATGACCTGAGCGGAAATCAAGAGTTGGACATTCAGGGCACCTGGGTGGCTCAGTTGTTAAGTATCTACCTTTGGCCAGGTCATGCTCCCAAGGTCATGGGATCGAGCCCTGAATTCGACTCCCTGCTTGGCAAGAAGCTGGCTTCTTCCTCTTCCACTCCCCATGCCTGTGTTCCCTCTCTCATTGTCATTCTCTCTGTCAAATAAATAAAATCTAAAAAAAAAAAAAAAGAGCTGGATACTTAACTGACTGAGCCACCCAGGCATCCTGAGTCATTCAACATTCTAGCATATTATCAAATCTGGGGGACGCCTGGGTGGCTCAGTGGGTTAAAGCCCCTGCCTTTGGCTCAGGTTATGATCCCAGGGTCCTGGGATTGAGCCCTGCATCGGGAGAGCCTGCTTCCCCCTCTCTCTGCCTGCCTGTCTGCCTACTTGGGATCTCTCTCCCTGTTAAATAAATAAATAAATAAAATCTTAAAAAAAAAAAATCTGGGGACAATCATGGGGAGCCCCAAATTTGTAGCCAGCTGGTATGATGTGATGATAGCCCTAGGGGACTGGTGAACTTGCAGCTAGTGTCTGAAAAAGTACAGTCTTCTGGGGACTGTTCTCTTTGTACAGTATGCCAAACTCTTCTGCAGCTGGTATCAGTGATCTTGAACAAACCTGGCAGGTGGAAGGTTACATTCTTTTTTTTTTTTTTTAAAGATTTTATTTATTTATTTGACAGAGACACAGTGAGAGAGGGAACACAAGCAGAGGGAGTAGGAAAGGGAGAAGCCAACTTCCTGCCAAGCAGAGAGCCCAATGTAGGGCTTGATCCCATGACCCTGGGATCATGACCTGAGCCAAAGGCAGCCATTGAATGACTACATTCTTAACCTTGAGTATAACAAACTGAGTAACTATCCATCACATATTCTAACTTATTTAACCATTCTTTATCATAAACAGGGCAGCAATGAACATCTTTGTGCATAAAACTGTATTTAAATTTCTGATTAGTTCCTAAGAAGTACTTACTAAAAATAAAATCATTATTATAAGGAATATAAAGTGCCAAATTATTATTTAAAATGTGTGATTTGACTGATTCCTTGTTCACATCTAGAGGGATTAAACTAAATTTCTATTTCCATTACTTCTAGATAATTTTTCTAATGACATTCTTTTTTTCTTCCTAATGACATTCTTCTTTTCAGTTTCTTCCTAAAGTCAATTATATCTTTTATATACTGTATTAACATATACAGTATGTACTTATACACTGTATTAATTTCTGGATTCCTAGGATTTTTATTCTTTTACAAAGCCTTCTTCGTATTGTTTGACTTGCTCCTTTTATAATTATGTCAATTTAACTTCACTTAGTTTTTATTTCTAGTAAAAATACTGGTAACCACAGCCTAGTATAAGAAATATACTACTTTTTCTGATTCCATGATACTTTATTTCCATTGTTATACCTCTTCAAGAATCTTTGAGGACAAAAAAAAAAAAAAAGGAATCTTTGAGGACAGGATATTTGGTTATACAAGCTCTAATTTTCATCACTTAAAAAACTTCATTGTTTATAAAGCAATTTTTATATTAGGTCATTTCTCCCGGATTGCAGTAATTACAATAAATAAGATAAGATTAACTAAAGCTTGACTACTTACCTCCTCTTCAATAGCAAATAATTTGACAATATTTTTGTGATTGAGTTTTTTTAACACTTCAAATTCTCTCATTTGAACATCCACTGGACGAAGGAAGCTTATGTTATTAAATACTTTGATAGCAAATAAGTCACCAGTTTTCTAAAAAAAAGAGAGAAATATTTTATTTATCTATAGTATTATAAAGAAAATTAAAAGGTACTATTAGAACTAACTATAGCAATTTATTTATCTTACAGAACACCCAAATATTTTTTAAGCATAGGTAACTGTACCAGAGCTCTTGATTTTTTTTAAAGCTAAAATCAATTAGCTGCTCCAAATTTCTCTCAAATTATATGCTTCGAAATGAAGTAAAGGCTTTCTTTCAAATTAAAAAGCTTCCAGGGGTGCTTGGCTGGCTTAGTCAGTAAAGCATGCAATGGTTGATCTCAGGATCTTGAGTTCAAGCCCCACACTGGACCTACAGCCTACTTAAAAATAAACAAATACATAAAAGTTAAAAAAAAAAAAAGCTTCCATTATATGAGGCAAAGAGAGTCACATATAAGAAGAGCTCTAGTAATATCAAATGTGAAAGTATATTTTAGATAGGAAAGTAGTATTTTAGAAGGGTTTCTCCAGGGCTTAATAATTTAAACAAAACAGGAAAAGAGAGATTGAAAACTATACTCCATATACAAAATTTCATTAAGCTCAAAATAGGGACACCTGGGTGGCTCAGTGGGTTAAAGCCTCTGCCTTTGGCTCAGGTCATGGTCCCAGGGTCCTGGGATTGAGCCCTGTATCGGGCTCTCTGCTCTGTGGGGAGCCTGCTTCCTCCTCTCTCTCTCTCTCTGCCTGCCTCTCTGCCTACTTGTGATCTCTGTCATAAATAAATAAAATCTTAAAAAAAAAAAAAAGAAGCTCAAAATAGGGATGCATGGATGGCTCATTCGGTTAAGCGTCCACCTTTGGATCAGGTCATTACCCCAGGGTCCTGGGATCCAGTCCTACATTCGGTTCCCTGCTCAGTGGGGAGCCTGCTTCTCCCTTTACTTGTTCTGCCTGCAGCATTTCCTGCTCATGTTCTCTCTTCCTCTGACAAATAAAATCTCAAAAAAACAAAAAACAAAAACCAAAACCCTCAAAGTAATTAAATTAATCGTTAAGAAATACTCCAGAGCACCTGGGTGCCTCAGTTAGTTAAGTGCCCTACTCTTGGTTTCAGCTCCAGTCACGATGTCATGGGTCATAGAATTAAGCCCTGAATCAGGCTCTACGCTCAGTGGGGAGTCTGCTTTAAGATTCTCTCTCTCTTCCCCTCCCCCCAATTGCACACATGTGCACTCTCTCTCTCAAAATAAATTAACAAAATATTAAAAAAAAAAGGAAAAGAAAAGGGTCAAGGGTCAAGGAAAAGAAAAATGGGTGCCTGGGTGGCTCATTCGGTTAAGACTCTGCCTTTGACTCACATGATCCCAGGGTCCTGGGATCGAGACCCATGTTGGGCTCCATGCTTGGTGAGGAGCCTGCTTCTTCCTTTTCCTTGACCCTTCCCCCTGTGCATGTTCTCTCTCTTCCCTCTCTCTCAGTCAGAATTAAAAAATCTTAAAAAACAAACAAACAAACAAACAAACAAACAAACAAAACACCACTCCCTAGCTGTAATACTGTGTGTGTGCAGATGTGCGTATGGAAGTAGAAGCTGGAGTTGGTTCAGGTTCAAGTAGCCTATCTTCATTGGATTGCATCACTGCTGCCTTGGAGATGTTTCTGCAACTTCACCTAGATGACTAGAGTAGATTGTTTCTTTCTTTCTTTTTTTTTTCTTTTTAAAGGTTTTATTTATTTACTTGACTGAGAGAGGCACAGCAAGAGAGGGAGGAGTGGGAGAAAGAGAAGCAGGCTTCTTGCCGAGCTGGGAGCTCAATGTAGGGCTCAATCCCAGGATCCTGGGATCATGACCTGAGCTGAAGGCAGACACTTAACCACTAAGCCACCCAAGTGCCCCAAGACTGTTTCTTTACAGAGCCTTCTCTTAGAGGATCAAAGACATTTCCTTTTCTCTATGGATGTGCCTGCAGCACCCCACTCTCACTCTCTCATGGAATACTGAAGTAGATTGCAAAGAAAATTACAATGCACAACTGTAGCTGGGAGGCCCTCTTAGAGGTGCAAATGCTTAATTTCAGGTAAACATCACCTTTTTATATTCTTCATATTAACTTTGCTTTAAGGCTCTCTTCCAGACCCTCCTACCTCCTCCCAGTCATTCTAAGTGGCAAGCCTCTCCTTAGTGGTCAGTCCAGATTCTTTGGGTTTAATCTTACTTTTCCCATAATCCAAGGTTGAATTTCCCTGGAGCATGTGGAAAGATCATTTCCTCTTTGACTTTGGGGTTTAAGCACCACCTGCCTAAAGATATTTCATGGCTGCCTGTCTGTCAGGATCTTCGTGCTATGCCGGCTTTGATGCCCTCTCCATAGCTTTTCATACAGATTCACTACTCATAGCCAAAATCACCTCAGAAGCTCACAATCTTTTTCTCAGTCAGAATCTCATGATCTTTTCTCTTAAAACCATTTAACTGCCTGGGACGCCTGGATGGCTCAGTCAGTTAAGCCGCTGCCTTCGGCTCAGGTCATGATTCCAGGGTCCTGGGATCGAGTCCTGCATCGCATCGGGCTCCTTGCTCAGCAGGAAGCCTGCTTCTCTCTCCACCTCTGCCTGACGCTCTGCCCGGCTTGTGCACTTGTGTTCTCTCTCTCTCTCTCTGACAAATAAATAAATAAATAAAATCTTTAAAAACAAACAAACAGGGCGCCTGGGTGGCTCAGTGGTTTAAGCAGCTGCCTTTGGCTCAGGTCGTGATCTCAGGGTCCTGGGTTCGGGTCCCGCATAGGGCTCTCTGCCGAGCAGAGAGCCTGCTTCCCTCTCTCTCTCTCTGCCTGTCTCTCCATCTGCTTGTGATTTCACTCTGTCAAATAAATAAATAAAATCTTTAAAAACAAACAAACAAACAAACAAACAAAAAAACTCCAAAACTCCCAAAACCCATTTAACTGCTTCACAGCCTCTCATCAAGATCACTATTTGGAGGGGCGCCTGGGTGGCTCAGTGGGTTAAGCCGCTGCCTTCGGCTCAGGTCATGATCTCAGGGTCCTGGGATCGAGTCCCGCATCGGGCTCTCTGCTCAGCAGGGAGCCTGCTTCCCTCTCTCTCTCTGCCTGCCTCTCCGACTACTTGTGATTTCTCTCTGTCAAATAATAAATAAAATCTTTAAAAAAAAAAAAAAAAAAGATCACTATTTGGAGACCACATCTATGTGACATGATCACACCTCCCTCACTCTAGCTTACCACCCATTTTCAGACAATATGAAAATAGAATAACAACCAAATCACAGTTTAATTACACCATTTTCCTATTTGTTCAACTAGAGTAAGAACACTGCTAAATCTATCTACCTAAATCTATCTACCAAAATATACCACAAGATTTCTCTTGAGGATACTTATTTTCAACTTAATCTAGAATTAGGAGAATCCTAACAGAGGAACAACTGGGGAAAATAATGCAATATTGCGAAGTGCCTACTGTGATCAAGGCTAGCATTTTCCATACTTTTGTAGTCCAAATCATACCTGTGAGATTACTGGCATAGTGTGGGAATGTACTGTTTTCCCTTTATTCAACTGCACAGTCACCTGTCATTCACTGTCCCTAACTCAAAGCATAGAGGAGGAATATTTAAAGGATCTCCATGTAGTTGGGATCTACATATAGCTGACCCTCGAACAATGAGGGTTAAGGGTGCTGACCCTCTGTGCAGTCAAAAACCATATTTACCTTCAACTCTCCAAAGACTTAACTACCAACAGCTTATTGCTGCAGCCTTACTGAGAATATAAACAATTGATTAGCGTATATTTTATATGCTACATGTATCCTTACAATAAAGCCAGAAAGGAAAATGTTGTAAGAAACCATAAGGAAAAGAAAATACATTTACAGTACTGTACTGTATGTATTGAAGACAATATTCACATGTAAGTGGACCCACACAGTTCAAACCCATGTTATTTAAGGGTTAAATGTATACATATAGGAAAATCAACACATCCTTCCTTTAGCTCTTCCCTTTAACTTCACCATGATTTTTTTTTAAAGATTTTGTTTATTTATTTGACAGAGATCACAAGTAGGCAGAGAGGCAGGCAGAGAGAGAGGAGGGAGCAGGCTCCCTGCTGAGCAGAGAGCCTGATACAGGGCTCAATCCCAGGACCCTGGGATCATGACCTGGCCAAAGGCAGAGGCTTTAACCCACTGAGCCACCCAGGTGCCCCTAACTTCATCATGCTTAACAAACATACACATTCATCACATACACTAATAACTAAAAACAGGTCAATGAGAAAGAGACAGATTAAGGAAGTAATATACTTTGAATAACAAATAGTAAATTTGGAACTTGGGTCATTCCAGGTGGTAATACAAAAAGGTCTAAATAATATCATAGTTTAAAATTCTTAAATAGGGGTGCCTGGGTGGCTCAGTGGGTTAGGCCTCTTCCTTCGGCTCAGGTCATGATCTCAGGGTCCTGGAGCCTGCTTCCTCCTCTCTCTCTCTTCCTGCCTCTCTGCCTACTTGGGATCTCTGTCAAATAAATAAATAAATAAATAAATAAAACCTTAAAAAAAATTCTTTTTTTTTTTTTTTAAAGATTTTATTTATTTATTTGACAGACAGAGATCACAAGCAGGCAGAGAGGGAGGCAGAGAGAGAGAGAGAGGGAAGCAGGCTTCCCGCGGAGCAGGGAGCCCGATGCGGGGCTCGATCCCAGGACCCTGAGATCATGACCCGAGCCAAAGGCAGCAGCCTAAACCACTGAGCCACCCAGGTGCCCCTTAAAAAAAAATTCTTAAATAAAATGGTGAGTGCTGTGAAGTGTGTAAGCCTGATGATTCACAGACCTGTACCCTGGGGCAAATAATACATTATAAGTTAATAAAAATAATTAATTTAAAAAAGGGGGAGAGGAAAAAAAAATTCTTCTTCTTTTTTTTTTTTAGAAGTGCAGAGGGAGGGGCTCCTGGGTGGCTCAAGGGTTAAAGCCTCTGCCTTCAGCTCAGGTCATGATCCCAGGGTCCTGGGATCGAGCCCCGCATGGGGCTCTCTGCTCAGTGGGGAGCCTGCTTCCTCCTCTCTCTCTGCCTGCTTCTCTGCCTACTTGTGATCTCTGTCAAGAAAATAAACAAAATCTTAAAAAAAAAAAAAGAGAGAAGAAGTGCAGAGGGAGAGAGAATCTTTTTTTTTTTTTTTTTTTAAGATTTTATTTATTTATTTGACAGAGAGAGAGATCACAGTAGGCAGGCAGAGAGAGAGGGGAAACAGGCTCTCTGCTGAGCCAAAGGCCCAATGCAGGGCTGGATCCCAGGACCCTGAGATCATGACCTGAGCCAAAAGCAGAGGCTTAACCCACGGAGCCACCCAGGTATCCCGGAAAAAAAAATTCTTAAATAGTTAAGGGCAAGCAGGATTTTTCAGGTATAGTCCTAAACCTCTGAAATTGATGTCACTGAGAACAAACATAATTTCTGAAAATACACCCATGGGAAGAATACTAGGGACTGAATACTAAACTGACTCTTCACAGTCTTCTAAGTAAATTCCTATGACCCTCAAATCCTTATTTTAGGTCTTCTGACTATATGGGATAAAATACATTTCCGTTCCCTTTGAAGAACAACTTTGGGTTATCTTAGGGTGGTCTAATCTGTCCTCATTCTTCATTCTTTTATTCCACAAACATTTGCAGAATGCCTATTAGATATAGGAACTTAAATGAAGGACACCCAAGTATCTAAGTAAGGAAAGAGGACCAGAATACATGGAATATGCCTCACCTAATTTCTGTCACTACTAACTACCTATTATTCCATCAGTTTCCAATTTACGTCCTTTCCAACACCAGCTAAACCTAAAACTCTTTGTGGGAAGGAACTGCACGTTATTTGCGGTTATGTTCACTAGATCCGTCACAGTGCCTGTCATGTACCAAGTGATTATTAAAGTTTGTTAAAGTTAATTTGGGTCACAGGAAGACAGACAGTCAGATGTGGTCTCAACACTAAATCTTGTGTCACCACCCATTTTCTTTTCTTCTTGGCACAGGGCATAAAACAAAAACAATTTATAGGGCAGGAATATCCAAAGTTGACCATATGGACCTGATAAAGAACCCAGAACTTGTGGACAATTCTGGAATCTGAGGGAAAAAGGCTAAAAGCTATATGACACTTCTGATTCAGCCACTGCGAACCAGAGGCTGTTTACAGTCAGCTTCTTTCCTCAGAGGAAACAGCCCCTCCCCTCTGAATGCTTATCTTATTGTTTCTGACAGAACTGACAGGCAATCACACAGCCATAGGAAAACATGAAACTCCTCCTTACTCAAATATTTAAAGCTCTTGTTTCTGAAAACAAGAATTTAAAATTCTCCGAATATCATTTAGTCAAAAAGAGGTCACAGTGCTGAAAAATTAGTGGATTATCTGCATTATAAGAGATTTTTTTTCTCTATTATTCTTCCAGCTTCCTTCCCAGAATAGAAACTTTAATGATCTTAAATTTCTTCATTTTAAGTTATTTTAATTATCTTTAATTTCATCTTCCAATATAGAATCTGACAGAAAATCTTTTTTGGTTCTTGAAGTGCCTCCAAGATTAGCCTTTTATTCTATTCTCACTTCCACTACAAGTTCTGTTTACCTCATACCTTTTAAGTGTGGGCTCCTTGCTGATAATCTCTTTTTATTCCAATCTACCTTGTAGGATGCTGTTTACTAGGACATGAAACTGTAATACAGCATATCAGAACCACCTGTGGATTCCCCTCAAACTATGCATCTGCCTTTGCATACTTCCTTCATCTGTAGCCCACCCCAATGCACTCACTGCCATAAGGAACTTTTCTGCTAGTGAGGTCATTCACTATGAGGACTAGGTTGGGGAAAGAATCAAAAGGCACAACACCAATCTTCCTAGTCCCTTTTTTAAACCAATCTCTTCTTCTCCACTCGCAACACATAACCTCTGCCACTATCAGGTAGGTATCACTAACTCTAACACAAGCTATACTTGAACCACAAAAACAAGAACTCTCTTTAAACAGGGTAAACGAAAACATCGAGTCTCATCAAGTCTCACTTTTTAGTACAAGTGTGCTTCCCAAAAGAGAACATATACAGTGATAAAAAGCCTTCACAGTTTTCTCTGAACCAACCTTATGCCTTCCACGAAAGACATTTGCAGTAGCTCCTTGGCCTAAAATATCAGATAAAAGCCACAGATGATTAGAAGTGCTCTGCATTTTGGCTTGGTCAGGAGTTCTTGTTAAACTAAGAGAGAAGAAAAAAGTGCATGTTGTTTTAAGGGAACAACACATTTAAGGAACAAATGTTAGCTATTTTTAGTCTCCAGTAAGATCATAACTTAGTTATTGCTAAACTGAAAAGTGCAGTCTAATGTAAAAATATAAGCTTCCAACAATATTAAAGACTAAAATGCCGTGTGGGCTCTGAAAAAAAAACATTAACCAATGACATCTTATATACTCACTTTAACTCACTTATCCCAAGGCTGCATAAAATATCTATTTCCCTTCAGATTTTATCTTCCTCAGGAGAGTGATACTGGCCACTTATCTCCTTCAGATGTTTTGAAAGATTAGTCAGTGATGAATTATAAGGTGTTTTAAAGTCATAAAGTCGGGGTGCCTGGGTGGCTCAGGGGGTTAAGCCTCTGCCTTCGGCTCGGGTCGTGATCCCAGGGTGCTGGGATCAAGCCCTGCATCCGGCTCTCTGCTCAGCGGTGAGCCTGCTTCCTCCTCTCTCTCTGCCTGCCTCTCTGCCTCGTGATCTCTCTCTCTGTTCAATAATAAAAATAAAAAAATCTTTAAAGTCATAAAGTCAAATATAACAGAAGTATAGAAAAGAATTACTTTTTTTCTTTAAGGGCAGAGCTACACTAATGAAAACAACTGTTGCCATGGCATAACATTTCCATAGGTAAAATTTCATCAGCATGGTGCCTGACAATCATAATGGAAAGATGCAAAAAGTTTTTATTCTTGAAAGGTTGCTAACTCTTGTGAAATTAAGGATAATTGGTCCAATCTCCAAGTATATAAATATACACATATTAGGTGTATATTACCAAAGTCTTAAAAAATAAGCAAGTGGATGCTATTATGTATTAAGTAAAATCTCTGTATCTTCTGCTCAATTTTGCTAAATCTAAAACTGCTCTAAAAAATAAAGTTGATTTTTAAAAAAAGCACCACCCCTACCTAGCCTTCTCCTTTAATAACTGGAAAACTACATTACTTCAAGGGTATTAAAAATACTTGAGCTCCATGTTGGAATAAAAATTAGTAGCATAAACAATATTCTCACCATGCCACATTAAAACTGCTGTAATACCAAATCAAATCAGATCCTGATATCCCTTTGTAGTCCATTAGAACAGACTAGGTATTCAGTGATGAATTAATGACTATCAATATTCCAAGAAGGATTAGAAACATAAAGAATGGTCCATTTTCAATAACCTTATATATTAAGATATATAATCTTTACCATCCATCTAATTTAGATAAGAAATGTTATCTAAACATTAACTTATTGGAAATAAGCAATAAAAATAAGAAGCACTTTTCACAAGGAATACACATCTGTCAGCTGAGGTTAATAATATCAACTATCTTTTCAGTATTTTCAAATATTTTTCAATAATGAAAAACCTTTCCTAATTACTGTAACTGTGCTGAGGTAACTGTAAATGTAAAATAGTGCAGCCAGGTACCCACACATAGCTAGTAAATAATATATAAGCACTTTTATCAGCTAAGATATCTTCTCTCTATATGAAGATTTAGGACTAGTTTCACAGTGATGAGGGGAAATGTCTTTTGAAACTATCTTCCAATAAACCCACAATAACAGCATGCTAAAACATGACTCAGCACATCCCCAAGGTGTTTGCTTTTTAAATCTTCCCCAAATTTTGATACATTATAGGCAGGCACTCAACAAGTATGTTACTAGTGCCTGCCTTAAGCCTACTTCCTCATACTGTCCAAAACGAAAGTTACCATCTGTCTATGGATGAAAACAAGTTTGATGACAGGCATCTGGACAAAGTTCAAGGATTTCCAAACTCTACCACTATGTTAATAATCCAGCGTTCTGGAGCGAAAAAAGTGGGTCTTTGGTTATGCACTGGACAGTTAACGGGTAGACCTTGTTTTGAAGCCATCTGCTGAAAATACCTGGGAAACGGACTGGAAGATAAACCCGTAAGCAATTTCCCAAAGGAAATGTACATTATATGTGTGTATACTAATAGACGTCCTCAGCTTCCAGCTTCCGGTTAGTCAATCCACGACGTTACCATCACTAAAACCCTAACGAAACGTCTACTGAATCATCGGTAAAATCAAACCCTTTGAACACTGCTGTTCGTGTCAACGTTCATAAAGGAGTAGAAAACTGTCAAACTCTTTTAAAAAAAGGGGGAATCCGTCTCTCCGGGGCGGCCAGGGCCCATACCCGGTAATGAGCACCACCTCTTTCTTCGTGCCCAACGTCGCTGAACGCTGACCCGGGAGGGCGCCCGGTCAGAGGGCCGCCCAGGGGGGCGAGAAGTAGAGGTGGAAGGGACCGGGCCCGCACGACCATTCTACCGGATTTCGGACGCCCCAAACACCCGGGCGGGAGGCGGCCACCCAGCCAAGGTCCCGGCAGGGCTCGGCCTCCGGTGGTGCTGGGCTTCCCGGGTCGCCCGCCCCGCCCCCGCTCTGACTCAGCATCCCAATTTCCCACAGGGGGCGGGAGCGCTCCGCGCCTGCCCCTGCGGGCCTCCCTGCTCGTGCCCCGCGCGGCTCGGCCCCTCTGCCCGCGCCGCCCCACTTACCGCGCCAGGTCTCCGTCGCACCACCTCCAGCTGGCTCCCGCGGCCTCCGTGAGCCTCGGGACACTTCCGGCTTCGCGAGCCCTGGCCGGGGGCCACGTGACCGACGGCCGGCGCGCGCCGGTGCGCGTGCGCACGTCCGCCGGACGAGCCTCGGCCTCCGCCGCCTACCCTGCGGCCAGGGCTGGTGGGGCTGCTGGTTTCCACGTTCTTCGTAGAGAGAGGCGGGGAGACTGGGGGTTGCCTGGAGTCGGAACTGGTCCGCACCCTCTGCCTGCCCCTCCCTCCCCCTAAGGGTGAAGCTAGGGAGCCCTGCGCAGTGAGCAGTTTCGGTTTCCCAGAACTGCAAATCCCGCCCCGTCCTCGAGAACCACCGACAGAGCGCGACGTACGGTGACAGTAGGGAAGACAGACATTGAACTGATTGCAAACATTCTAATAGTCACAGGTGCGCAGAATGCTGGACACGTGCGAGGCTGTCCCTGGGGAGTAACACAGTCTGGACGGATAGATCTGAAAGTGTTTTAAAGGCTGTGTTGGCTGCAGTGGGGTCCCATGATCGCCTCAGAATAATCCAGACGTGAAATTCTTAATGTAAATAAGCTCATTTAATTCCTTACTTTTTTTTTTTTTTTGCGTTGAGGAAGTCAGGAATGAAAGTTGTCTTAACTCCCTCTTTACACGGTATTTGAAAAATGGAAGTGTTGGAGAACTTGACTGAAATGAGGTCCTGAATACTCGTGCCTCCAGGATCTCAAGCAGCTCTTCCCTAAAGTGATCCCTTCTGCCCACTGACTGCACTGCAGCCTTTCTCAACATAGGGAGAGGTCAGAGACACTCTGGCTGTTTCAGGGCTAAACTTGTAAGACTGACGAGGAAGAATTCTTCCCAGTTGAGAACTACAGCAACCAGGAATGAAATAGGAAACCAGGGGCTTTTGAATGGAACACATCTGGGTTTGCAGTCCCAACTCTCCCCACCAAGTACTGACTCTAACTAAGCACGTTCCCCCGCCCCATAACGTAAGTCTGTTATGTTCCTTGCACAATGGAGATAACAAAAGTCCACAGTAATGCGTTGTTACAAAGGAAGTTACTTTATTAGACTTTTAAACAATGTTAAAATAAACCACTTAATTAACCAGTGTTAGATGGAACCATTCTAACAACAAATCTATTTCCTGCTTACAATTCCAACCAATTTCAGTTCTGTATCTAACACCAAGAAGGGGACCTGTCCAGGTTCCTTACAACAGTAAGACCTACAGCTCAAAAGTTTTATGGGAGAAAATGTAATTAGCTGAGCCAAAGGCCTTGATTCACATATTTACCAAAATTATTTATCACTGAAATACCACAGGTATTTTCTTAAAGGTAGAGCTGTTTGTGAACCAATTAACGTTAACATTTAAGACTTTAAATAAACTGTTAGGCACATAACTCGACCAGGCATCTTAAAACCCTTGCTGTTCCATAGTCAAGCCACACAAATCCGTCTTTGCTTTTGTGACCTCACCTTTCAAGAGGTGAGATTCACTCTTGTGACAATTATTTGGGGGCTTATTTTTGGAAACTAAATACAAGTAAGTAATTCATGAAGAAGCAGAATTTCCTAATTGCTATGGTACTCCCTAAAAAAAAGTGCTCTGGGTAACTTCAGGGAAAGATGGATATTATACATGACTATAGAACATGAAGTTTATCTTCTACTGCAGACTCTTAATTTCCATGTTTTGTTTTCTCTTGATCCTGAACATACACAATCTTTTGAGGCTTTAAACAGGGAAAAAGGAGGCGTCACCTTTACATATATGGAACTAATAGTACAGCGATCATAGCTAATACGAAGTCTTCGTGCGCAGGTAGTATAAGAAGCCATTCATACTTAAATTCTTGCTTGTGAGGTAGCTACCATTATCTCCCCCATTTTACAGATGTGGAAATGTATATGGAGAAGTTATTTAAATTACTTAAACTTTTTAAAACCAGTGATTAATAGAACCTACTCAAATCTGCAACCTGCCTTAGCTCTTAAGCACTATGCTGACTTGTTAGTATACTTTGAAAAACTAGTGCTATTGCACTAGATGCCATGATCTTTCTTACAGTACAAGAAAGCTTATCAATGGAACACTTCAAGCTTTCACATACCCATTTTAATTTCTTTATTTAGAGAGAGAGCACTTGTGAGCGAGTGGGGGTAGGGGGTGAGGGGGAGGGAAAGAATCTTTTTTTTTTTTTTTTTTAATATTTATTTATTTGACAGAGACCACAAGTAGGCAGAGAGGCAGAGAGAGAGGGGGAAGCAGGCTCCCGCTGAGCAGAGAGCTCAATGCGGGGCTCGATCCCAGGACCCTGAGATCATGACCTGAGCCAAAGGCAGAGGCCTAACCCACTGAGCCACCCAGGCACACCTCAAGGGAGAAAGAATCTTAAGCAGGATCCACACTTAGCACAGAGCCTGACATGGGACTTGATCCCTGACCCTGAGATCATAACATGAGCCGAAATCAGGAGTAGGATGCTTAACTGACTGAACCACCCAGGTATCCTTTTTTTTTTTTTTTTTTAAAGAGAGAATTTATTTTTTAAAAGTAAGTTCTATGGGGGTGCCTGGGTGGCTCAGGTCATGATCTCAGGGTTCTGGGATCTGGTCCCATATCAGGCTAGCGCTCAGCAGGGTCTGCATGTTCCTCTCTTGCTGCCCCTCTTCCTGTTCATGCTCTCTTTTAGATAAATAAAATCTTAAAAAAAGAAAAAAAAAGTGGGCTCTATGCCCAACATGGGGCTTAAACTCATGACCCTGAGATCAAGACTCCCATGCTTTACCCAACTGAGCCAGTTAGGTCCCCCTCACTTACCTATTCTTAAAAACATTTTTATTTAAGTATAATACACATTTCATCCATCTTTTTTTTAAAGTTAATTTAGTTTAACAGTTAATTTAGTTTAGTACTTTTATTCTACAATGTAAGGAAAATGTTTAAAATCACTACTGTAATTAACGCCAAGAAAGATTTATGTATATAATTAAAATAGTTTTAGGATGTTTATAAACCACTGAAGCCATCATGAAAACTTTAGGGAGGGGAACCACATGGGCCAAAGGTTAAAAAAAACAATCAACCCTCACCTAAAATCTTGAGCTTGTAAAATTTAAATTTAAATGACTGTAGAAATTGTTCTTTCTTTGAATTCAGTTAACGTATAATATATTATTTGTTTCAGGAGTACAGGTCTGTGATTCATCAGTCTTATAATATCCAGGGCTCATTACAACACATACCCTCCCCAATGACTGTAGTAATTTAATTCTGCTGCTCAGTTTATCCCTCCTCTCTTAATTTCCTAATACTACTTACTATTATTTTCCTCTTGCTTTCTTGCAGGGTCATGAATAAAAATGGAGAGAAGTACTTCTGTTAACTAAATGGGCACATACTTATAAGCATCATTAACACATAGGTACAGTGTCCCAAGTAAATCCAATAAAAGAGGGGGAAAATTGGATTTTAAATTCTAGCAATGGATTGAAATAGGCTTTTAAAATAATCTGAGAGAATTAAGCTCCATGTAACCTTTTGGGAACATAGATAAATCATCTATAAGTTTATATGTGCAATTCTTTAAATGAAAAATCAGAAAGAGATGAAATAAAATTAAAGTACTTATAATAATATCAAAAAAGACTTGGTAGATTTCACTACGTAAAATTTATTTTTATTTTTTTATAAAAAGTGTATAACACCGGTACCTACTCTTAAATCAGTTAATTTATGAAACCATTCTCTTCTGTAGAACCAACATTGGCATCAAAATAGTTTAAAGAAATGTAATGGCTATCTACGAAAATTTAGTTTTGGTTTGTTATATTCCCCCCATATTTTGAGACAGCGCACATAAAAGAAAATTAAAATTCTCAAACATTTTATATTTAGCAATTGAAAAAAAAGTACACTGTTTTCCTGCTATGGTCTTTATAAAGGATTTAACGTTTCAAGTAAAAAAAAAAAGGTACTAGAATAACCGTGCTGTATCTTTTAACAGCATTTTTATATAGAACAAATTTGCACTGGCATGCAAGCAACTTCTCTTGTTGTCACATACCTATATTCAGAGAAAATTACACCCATTTTACAGAGAAATCCCAATACATATACTGCAATAAGCTTAAAGCAATGTTAAAAAGACCAGTGTGAATGGCACACAAAACTGCTTCCTTATAAATCAACTGGAATTCCTGATCATAAAGTAGGCACAGGGAGATCCAGTCCTTAGGGCTTTGCTCTCTGGAAGAATACCTGTAAATAAAATATTAGTACAATTAGTGCTGATGTCAGAAGATGTCACCTTTTACCTGAAGATAGGCTCCAAGTCAGTAAGTGGTAGTCATTCTTTTGTAAAATAAAATCAATATTTAGAACATCTCACATACTGCATAAATCCACACATGGCACAGACCTGTACCCCTGCAGCAAATAACACATTATATGTTAATTAAAAAAAAATCCACACATGGTACAAGAACTTCCTTTTTTGGACAATTTGATCAAATCTCGAGATAACTTATGTTGACATTAGTTGGGAAACTAGTGAAAATATGGTTATTAACGCTGATGCAAGAACTCAAGTGATCAGAGGAAAACATGTTCTTTATACCTTTTGCTGACTGGCACACAGTCACAGCTAATACAGGCCAATTAAATTTTGAGAAAGAAATGAACAAACCAAAGCTAAACATAGCAGCTGTTATCCTCTAAGGAATTTACTATTTATTTGATTATGAAGATTTTTTTAAAAAATTCATTTGACAGAGATCACAAGTAGGCAGAGAGGCAGGCAGAGAGAGAGGGAGAAGCAGGCTCCCCGCTGAGCAGAGAGCCCAATGCGGGGCTTGATCCCAGGACCCTGGGATCATAACTCAAGCTGAAGGCAGAGACTTTAACCCACTGAGCCACCCAGATGCCCCTATTTATTTGATTATTAAAAAAATACTTGCAATTCAACATTTGAGAGTATGAATGAATAGGCTAGAGGTTGTGCTGGTGACTGATTCACTATTACATAATACTTTCCATAGTTAGGTACATGTTTTTTTTTTGTTGTTGTTGTTTTTCTTTTTGTTTTCAAATACAGATTTTATTTTTAAGTAATCTCTGCACGCATCGTGAGGCACGAACTCATGATCCTGAGAGTAAGCCAGCCAGGAGCCCACATAGTTAGGTATATGTTAAGTGAGCACTAGAAAGACTACTGTCTGTAAACTCACGAAGGACTGTATTCATCATTGTATCTTTAGCATCTAGCAGATCAGCCATTCATTTAACAAATAATCTGTTGACTAAGTGAAGAGAGGAGTGATCACTACATGAGCATAACAAAGCCTCACAAAGAGGCCATGCTTGAGGCAAGCCTAAAGAATGGGTAGAATTCATAAAGGAGGAGGGTTGCTAATAAGGCAGAATTTTTGAAGAACAGCAAGAACAGCAAAGACCATTCCAGCAAGAGAAATCAGAAAGGTTGTTTAATACCAGAAACAGGAAACAAGTACAACAACAACAAAAAACCCTGAATGTCAAACTAAGAAACATGAGTTTATTTTTTAATCAACGGTATAGGTTTATGAAGAGTATAAGGCAAATGAATTTTAGAGGACTATTCAGGGTTTTCCAACAGCTCAGCTTGGCTACAAGGGAAGGGATATCCGCACGAGAGAACCCAACTCCACACCAGAACAGCAGCAGTGGAGACAGAGAGCAAGTTCAGAGTGAGGAGGAGAGAATCGGCAAGATCTAAGGATCGATCACATCTAAAGAGAGTAGGCACAAAAGATGGAACTTCACTTTCCCAAAAACAAGAATAGTGCTATCCTGGAGATAATGTTCCCACTGAAAAAAAAGTTGGGCTTCAGAGGAAGACTTTATAAATGCAGCTGGATGAATTACTATGTTTGGAGCACAAGCCTGCAACACTGTACCTGGATCAGCTGTTACAGATCCCTTTAATAGAACGTTACAATTTTTGTGAGTCCTTTCACCAGCTGGATCAGTTATATAACAGACATCACCTCCACAGGCACTTCGATTTTATAGGGAAATGGCAGTGGGGAGGGTTCCCGATCTTAAACAGTAACTTCTCATCTTCTCACAAACTCCTATCAGTATAAGCTGGCAAACTACTACCAGGGAAAAAATGGACAAGGACAGATGTTACAGAAGCAAAGTTAAGGACAACACACACTTACTTCCTCAGCAAAGGCCCTGACTTAACAATTTTACAGAGTGCCTTAGACAAAAGAACCAGGTGGTTATTCATTAAGTCACCTGCTACCAATATATTTAGCATAGTGTTTTGTCCTCAAATTTGTTGAATGAAAGTAATACAAACAAAAAACAGTTCTTCATCTTGTTACACTGCAATTTTATTTCCAAAACATGAGCTCTTTATTGGCAAGGAAAGTAACTCATACGGTTGTTTGCAGCAGTTAGCATAGTACCTGTTACATAAAAAGCCATCATGGAGTAATGAAGGACTACCTTCTTGGTGAGAGAATATAAATTGTAAATCTGAATTCCTGGAGAGGTTTTATTTGCTGACTGATTGATTTTATTTATTTATTTGACAGATAGCACAAGTAGGCAGAGCAGCAGGCAGAGGGAGATGGAGAAGGAGGCTCTCCACTGAGCAGGGAGCCCAATTAGGGGCTTGATCCCAGCATCCTGGGACCATGACCCTCACCCAACTGAGTCACCCAGGCACCCCAACCCGGAGAGTTTTTTTTTTTTTTTTAAATTCACTCAATTATGGGATGCCTGGGTAGCTCAGTTGGTTAAGCATCCAACTCTTGGTTTTGGCTCAGGTCATGATCTCATGCTCCTTCCCCATGTGCTCTCTCTCAAATAAATATTTAAAATAAAAAATCTGGGGAGCCTGGGTGGCTCAGTGGGTTAAAGCCTCTGCCTTTAGCTCAGGTTATGATCCCAGGGTTCTGGGATCAAGCCCCGTGTCGGGCTCTCTGCTCAGTGGGGAGCCTGTTTCTTCCTCTCTCTCTCTCTCTGCCTGCCTCTTCTCCTACTTGTGATTCTCTGTCAAATAAAGTCTTTAAAAAAAAAATAAAAAATCTGTTCAATTTATGAATGTAAAAAAGCCTTGATTGCTCAATCTGAGGATTCTTTCTGTCCGTTTTACAATTCAAAAGTTTCAAAAACAGGATATAACCAAGTAACTCATACTTCTGTTTTTATATTTTTAGTTTCTTTCAACGCAATATGGGCACATGTTCTCTCTCTTTTTTTTAAAAGATTTGATTTATTTATTTGACTGAGATCACAAGTAGGCAGAGAGGCAGGCAGAGAGAGAGGAAGGGAAGCTGAGCAGAGAGTGCGACGCAGGGCTCGATCCCAGGACCCCGGGATCATGACCTGAGCCGAAGGCAGAGGACTTAACCCACTGAGCCACGCAGGTGCCCTGTCTCTCTCTCTCTCTCTTTTTTAAAGGATTTTATTTATTCATTTGATAGACAGGGATCACAAGCAGGCAGGGAAACAGGCAGAGAGAGAAGAGGAAGCAGGGTCCTCGCTGAGCAGAGAGCCCGACGTAGGGCTTGATCCCAGGACCCTGGGATCATTACCTGAGCCGAAGGCAGAGGCTTTAACCCACTGAGCCACCCAGGCGCCCCCCCCCCTTTTTAAAAGATTTATTTGACACAGAGAGAGAGATCACATGTAAGCAAAGAGGCAGGTAGAGAGAGGGGGGAAGCAGGCTCCCTGCTGAGCAGAGAGCCCAATGCGGAGCTCTATCCCAGGACCCTGGCATCATGACCTGAGCCGAAGGCAGACAGACGCTCAATGACTGACCAGGCACCCTACGCACATGTTCTTAAACATTACTTGCTGTCTCAATCCTGTACTTCTTAATTACATTACAAACTGTAAAAGGAAATTGCCTGGCATTTTCATAGTATGTTCAAGCATGTACACAGTATGCTTACCTCACTTTTTATGATCTCTTCTAAGAACTCAGTTGAAAGGGGCTTTATAGAAAACTCTAACGAATAACATTTAAAACTACAGATTTTTTTTTTAAAGATTTTATTTATTTGTTTGACAGACAGAGATCACAAGTAGGCTGAGAGGCAGGCAGAGAGAGAGAGAGTGAAAGGGAAGCAGGCTCCCCGCTGAGCAGAGAGCCTGATGTGGGGCTCAATCCCAGGACCCTGGGATCACGCCCTGAGCTGAAAGCAGAGGCTTAATCCACTGAGCCACCCAGGCACCCCAAAACTACAAATTTTTATAAGCAGGTTTTAGAAGACATCCCCAAATAAGTAATGATTGGTAAGGCCAGAGTATGACACAGTATTATAATACGTATTCTCTCTCCTCTCTAAAATATTACCTGATGGTATGAAGATATGTAAGTTTTTCCAAATACCTACCTTTAAGTAATTTTTAAAAACTTTAGCATCAGGCTGTTGAAGCGCTTGACAAAACTCCTGAGGGGCCGAGATAGGAGAGAAAGAGAATGAATCTAATTGTATTAAATTCACTGTAATTCAAATCCAGTTTTCTTTTTTGAATTGTGTTTAAAAAAAAAACAAAACAAAAACATGTAACTGAACATCTTAATCACTTTTTTTTTTTAAGGATTAAAAAAAAAAAAAGATTTTATTTATTTATTTATTTGACACAGAGAGAGAAATCACAAATAGGCAGAAAGGCAGGCAGAGAGAGAAGGGGAAGCGGGCTCTCTGCTGAGCAGAAAGCCAGATGTGGGGCTCGATCCCAGGATCCTGAGATCATGACCTGAGCTGAAGGCAGAGGCTTAACCCACTGAGCCACCCAGGTGTCCCTTAACCACTATTTTTGTATATACAGTACACTAGGATTAACTACATACATAGTGTTGTGCAACACACCTCTAGAATTTTTCACCTTGTAAAACTAAAACTATACCCATTGACCATCAATTCCCCCTCCCCCTGCAAACCCCTGGCCACCACCATTCTACTTTATGTTCCTAAGGGTTGGACTACTTTAGATATTCCATTTAGGTGCAATTACACAATATTTCTCTTTCCGTGACTGGCTTATTTCATTTAGCATAATGTCCTCAATGTTCATTCATGCTGTAGCACGTGAGAGCATGTCTTTTAAGGCTGAATAATATTCCATTGTATGTATATACTACATTTTACTTACCCATTCATCTATCAAAAGGCATTTAAGTTGCTTTAAATCTACAGTAGTAGTATGGTAACTTATCAAAGTCAACTAGAACAGCTCCTCACCAAAAAAGGTTCTATGGCATCTTCAAATGTAATACTTATCAGATATAAGTTGCTTTCACTTTTGAGAGTATGGCTCTCCTAAACAAGGTTGACTCATGCCTGAGAAGGAAGAATGGAATAAAAACTACATTGCTCTGACTGTTCTCACCTAGTAAGAGTGGTAACTGAGCAGAGCTTGACCAAAAGAAAAAGAAGTTAAGTCTCTCTAATAGAATTCTGCTAATGGTACTGTCAAAAGGCATATGAAAAAAGGAAAACAGGGGATGCTTATTTTTTATAATCAGATTATTAGAGAGAAATAGAATTTTGCTTTACTTAACAATCTGGTGTATTTCTATTTTTGATGGGCATTAAGATCATTGAGTAATTAGCAATTTATTGCTTTCATTAAAACATAACCTTCCTTATGTAATAAATAATAGCTGAGAAAATTCATTAATACCTTCAAAGACGGTATGTCATGAAATAAGAGATCATAAATTCATTAAAAATGAGTTTTATGATCAATCTTATGCAGGATCTATCCTATTTTTCAATCAAAATTTTCATTATCTTTCATAAAATAGCATAAAAACTCTTTAAAAACACTGTTGGCAAAAAAAACAATTCTTAGAATCTGATGAAGAGATTTGTAATCAAAACTTTGATACCTCAATTAGATCTATGTGCTGTTGGACAAGTCTAGGTAACTATATGCCAAGAAAATTACTGAATGCCATTAAAAAAATTACTCTGCAATAGTGTAAAAATGTAAGATTGCTTTCCAGATACTTCACAGTACAGTTTCAGTTTTAGAAAGTAAGCACTGATAAGCTTCGCATATGTAAAATAAACTACCTAACACAAATCTTCACAATAGGTTTGTGTATTGTAGTGCCCTTTGGCAATTTGGGGAGCCTACTGGACTCTTTATAGCATGCTTTTTAAAATTATAATTTACAATATATGGGATTAAAAAAGAAGCTTTGGTTATCAAAATGGTTATTAAAAAATTTTTGATATGTGGGGAATAATATGATTACTGACTGACTTGGATAGCAAGGTCTAGTGGTGTATCTTCAGAACTCCTAATTTCAATATACTGAAGTATAAATAGTATTGTGAGATTCCTAGAACAACTAATGTGACACAAAAACAGCTGTGATTTCTATTGGTGACAAAGTCACAGGCAATGTGAATGCTACTGTGATTTGTGATTTGTCACCTACACAATGGTAGGAAATTAAACTTTTGGTTAAAGGTTAGTAAAAATAAAAATATAATTTTCTCCCATTCAATTTCATGTACCCCTGAAGTTTGAACTCTGTGATCCTGTAGTGAAACATCAAGCTGAAGGTAAACTTTCTTTAAAAAAAATAAAAAAATTTTTTTAAAGGTTTTATTTATCCATTTCACAGAGATAGAGAACACAAGTAGGCAGAGAGGCAGGCACAGAGAGGGGGAAGCAGGCTCCCTGCTGAGAGAGAGCCTGATGCAGGGCTTGATCCCTGGACCCTGAGACTATGACCTGAGCTGAAGGCAGAGGCTCAAACGACTGAGCCACCCAGGGGCCCCGCAGTTTAACTTTCTTGAATCAGTATTTAGGTTGAACTACACAGTCTTATTTCTTTAATTGAATTAAGAAGAATGTCTGCTCTGACAGCTCTTACCTGAATTATTTCTGGAGCTACTTGCAAGGAAGGCAGATATTCTTGTTGAAGATACTGAACACATTCTGGGCCCTGAAAACCAAAAGATCATTATAACTGAATTATCTTGATATTAATGATGCATAAAAAGAAGTTAGAATGATACATGTACATGTCAAAAACAGTATGGTATTGTGATTAAGAATATAGTCTGGGGGTGCCTGGGTGGCTCAGTGGGTTAAGCGTCTGTCTGCCTTTGACTTGGGTCATGATCCTGGGATGGAGCCCTCCATTGGGATTCCTGCTCAGAGGGGGCCTGCTTCACCCTCTCCCTCTGCTGCTCCCCCTGCTTTTGCTGTCAAATAAATAAATCTTATAAAAGAAGAATACAGTCTGGAGTCAGACTGCTTTGATTTGAGGCTTGACTCTGCAAAATTTCTGGTAACTTGAGGTTACTTAATCTGAGTCTCAGTTTCCCCATCCGAAAAATGGAGTTATTGTGAGGGGTGTATGAGTTAAGAAATATAAAGATTTTAGAATAGTGCTTAGCATTCACTGCATGTTAACGTTATTTAGTATTATATCTATATTCTTTTTTTTTTTTTTTTTTGCGCTGCATTTCACTGCAAAATGCAAGTTATTTCCCCACCCTTGCCCCTTCTCTCTTTATTAAAGTAAGCCCTACAGCCACTGTGGGGCTTGAACTCACAACCCCAAGATCAAGAGTTGCATGTTCTACCGACTGAGCCAGCCAGGTGCCTTTCATCTTTTTCTTCAGTGTACTCTCCTATACTTAGTGCCCATGCATTGCCCATCACCTCATATAACCCCACTGTTCTCACTTAAAAATTAAGTGTTGTTGTTTTTTTTAAAATCAGGAAAAGTAAATGTGTGCCTCAAGAGAAAATCAGTCAAATGAATAAATGAGAAAATAGAACCAAGGGAGACATTTTTAAATAGAATATTCTGTTTGATTCACTTCTGTGTGTCTAAATCAGAGATTCCAAAAACTAGACAAATATTTTGGAATTACAAATACCATTCTCACTGTTTCTATTCATTTTTCATCCTCCTTGATTTTCCTTTTTTTTTTTTTTTTTTTTAAAGATTTTATTTATTTACTTGAGAGAGAGACAGTGAGAGAGAACATGAGCGAGGAGAAGGTCAGAGAGGGAAGCAGACTCCCCATGGAGCTGGGAGCCCGATGCGGGACTCGATCCCGGGACTCCGGGATCATGACCTGAGCCGAAGGCAGTCGTCCAACCAACTGAGCCACCCAGGCGCCCATTGATTTTCCTTTTTTAAAGGATTTTATTTTTAAATAATCTCTACACCCAACATGGAGCTCAAACTCACAATTTCATGATGAAGAGCTACATGCTTCACCAACTAAGCCAGCCAGGTGCCCCCCTTGACGTTCTATTATGACTCTTATGACTCTTTTCTCTTAACATTCATACCTCTGGTTACACTTTTAGCTTTCTCTTAACTCTTGCTTTAGCCAGGGTTTTTCTATTCTGGTCTTAAACAGTCTCATTCGTTCCTACCACTTTGCACTGACTATACACTGTGGACTCCAAAATCAGTATTTAGTTCTAACTGCCTCAGACCCATATTCCAAACTGCTCTCTGAATCTGCTTCAAGCTATCCTCAATTATAACCTTAGTGCCCACTGACTTCCCAACTTTTCATATATGACACAAGGCTTTTTACCACCTAGTCCTATTTTACTTTTTAGCTATGACTTTTACCTCCCTATTTTAGCTAAACAGGTAATTCTATTATTTTCTATCAAATCTACAAGGCAACGTCTACACTGTCTTCATATACCTCCTTAACTTTGCTCAGAATGACAGCTCCTCCTCCTGTCAGTCCAATGAATCTCCTCCTCCTGTCAGTCCAATGAATCCTAAAGCCTATCAAAAAATGAAACCAAGGGACGCCTGGGTGGCTCAGCTGGTTAAGCTGCTGCCTTCGGTCCAGGTCATGATCCCAGGGTCCTAGGATCGAGTCCCACATCAGGCTCCTTGCTCAGCAGGGAGCTTGGTTCTCTCTCTGCCTCTGCCTGCTTGTGTGCTCTCTCTCTCTGACAAATAAATAAAATCTTTAAAAAAAAAAAACCCAACAACGAACAAGACTACTTCTATCCTATGGCTTTCTCATACTGCCATCAGAGCCAAATTACTTGCTCATCTTTAGTCTCACAATATTACATTTAATATAGATGTATTAATTTATTTCTATTCAGGTACTTAACCCACTGAGTTATTTACACATTGTGTCCCCTGATTCTAAGTCCTAAAAATATTGGGGGACTTTTAAACTTAATTCATCTTTATATAGCTCCCCTGTTACACCTGCCCTGCATCCAATCCCCACATATTCTTCACCCTAGCATACAGCAGGCCTAGAGAAATTACTGCAGAAATGAAAACCCTCCAAATCTTTATCAGAATCAAAACCTCAAGTTCAAATGAGGGAGTGGACTGCGTGGAGACTGATGATACTTTTTTGAGGGGTTGGAGGAAGCTGCTCTGTGGGAGTGCCAGTCCTTTGTTGGCATCCTGGCTTTGAGAAGGTTGGAGACAAGAACTATTGTTTTTAAAATAAGTATCTGATTTTTATTTTTAAAATTATTTTTTTAAGTAGCCTCCATGCCCAACAGGAGACTCAAACTCACAATCCTGAAATCAGGAGCTGCATGCTCCACTAAGGGAGCCAGCCGGGCACCTCAGTACCTGATTTTTAAATGTTCACAATCTATTCACGTTACTAAAATATATTGTACCAGGTAAACAAGTCACCAATTGGATTTAGCCAGAATCACTTAAAATTTTACAAACAATTAGACTGACAAGAAGAACAAAACATTCTGAAGTAGTGAAGAACTCTAACCATTTATAGTACTTAAGAATTTGGAGAAATCTGGCTGTGAAAAGCCAACTAAGTCATGAAACGTGGATCTTTTTATAATTTTTTCACATTATTTGTCAAACCAAAACAAACATATATTTTAAACTTCTTGTTATCTAAAACATAAAGGACAGTAACAGATACCGTTACTTTCATTCAACCTCTTCCTCACCTTCAAAAAAGAACTAAATCAACTTTTACAAAAGATACAGTAACAAGACAAGTCAAACACAATTAAAACCATAACAAATCTCCATGTATGATGAAAACAAAGGGGCACACAATGCAAGGCTTACCCGTTTGAGATGAATTGTTTTCAATGTCACTGCACACTCAGATAAAGCCTATGAAAAACAAGTGTGAGTATTTTAATACACTTCATTTTCAGTTACTTGTCTCTTTATTTCCCTGGCCACTGCTCATTAACAATTACTCCCAAACAAGGGACAGAGGAAGGAAAGTGACAGGCATATGGAATAAGTGGGTTGGATAGAAAAAGGAATAAAATTTAAAAATGCTGTCTTAATGCACAGCGTATCAAATTATAAAATCTAGGTTTTACTAGGTTTTGGGGAAATGAAGAATGGATTCTGCCTGACATCAGTATTCTGAAAATGAGATCTAGGGAAACTACTTTCCAAGCAAAAGAAAGTTACTCTTAATGGTTAGGAAAACATTGTGCACAAGGTTCAGAATGAAAGTAGTAGAAAACTAATAACTCAATCAAGTTTTAGTAAGTGCTTACATCATGTACACTTTCAAGGTTCTAGAAAAAGAGGAGATGGAGGCTGTTAAAGTTGAAGGAGCTGGATTTTACATATGAAACTTAAGTATCAGGATTCAGTAAGAATATACAAAAGGTTGAGAAAATATCAATCTTTTAAAAATGAATCCTAATTTGAAATTAATTAAAAATAATGGCAATGAGACTAATATAGTCAGCCTGGCATTAAAGAAATTGTGAGTTAGAATACACAAGATGTACACAAGGTAAACAAAGATTCCTAGGTGCTTACCAACACTGTTTGTGCATCTGCCAGGTCAAAGGTTTGTTTTAAAGGTGCTAGGAAACATGCGGGGACAATGTGCTTATAAACAAAATCAGCAAATCCCACTGGTCCATCTTTACCTCCTGTCAAGAGAATTCAAATTTTCATCTTGTATAAAAAGAAAGTCAATTAGTTATCACTGGGCACAGTTAACTCCCAGCTCCTGTCTATGTTAGAGCCAGGGTTCCATTTCATCTCTAAGGGTCTTAAGAAACAGGTTGTGGAATGAAGTTTTTTGTTTTTTTTATTTTTTAAAATTCTCTTACCCCAGAGTTCTACCAACTTGGAGAGGATGATAAAACAGGTTTTCTGTGCAATTGGATCTGGATATTCAACTGCTCCTTGGATAACAGTCACCAGCACTCGTTCTACATTCTCTGCACCTGAAGAGAAATAAAAATTTGAGTTTAATCTTAAAATTTATTTGAGAGAGAAAGAGAGCACGAGTGAGGTTAGAGGAAGAATCTTCCAGTAGACTCCCCACTGAGCAGGGAACCTGACATGGGGATCCATCCCACAATCCTGACATCATGACCTGAGCTGAAACCAAGAGTCCGACATTTAATGGACTGACTGAGATACCCAGGCGCCCTAAGTTTAATTTTAAAAAGAACCTAGAAAGGCAATCTGAAGCACTCTGTTGTTTCTTTTCTTGTAAAAGATTTTATTTATTTATTTGAGAGAGAGAGAGAGAGAAATGGAGCAGGGGCAGAGCAGAGACAGAAGCAGACTCCCTTCTGAGCAGGGAGCCCAAAAGGGGGCTCAACCCCGGGACTCTAGGATCATAGAAGCTTAACTGACTGAGCCACCTGCGCAGCCCTCATTGTTTCTTTTAATTTTTATTTTTGGGTAATTTAATTAGCTTTTATTTTTATTTTTAAAGTTTTAAATTTTTTAAATTTACATTTTAGGTGGTTAACACACAGTGCAATACTGGTTTCTGGAGTAGAATACAGTGATTCATCAACACACATACATACATACAACACTGAGTGCTCATAATACCTTCCTTAATACCCATCTCCCATGTAACCCATCCCCTACCCACCTCCCTCCATCAACCTTGTTTGTAATCTATAGTTGAGTCTCTTATAGCTTGTTTTGCTCTCTCCTTTCTTTTCCCCATTCCCGTATGTTCATATTTTCTTTCTTAAATTCCACCAGAGTAAGATCATACAGTATTTGTCTTTTTCTGACTTACTTCACTTGGCTTAACACACTCTAGTTCCCACCCATGTCGCTGCAAAGAGCAAGATTTCATTTTTTGATAGCTAATATTCCATTGTATTTATCTGCCACATCTTTATCCCTTCATCAGTCCATGGACATTTGGGTGCTTTCCATAGTTTGGCTACTGTTAATAATGATGCTATAAACATCCAGGTGCACGTATCCCTTCAAATCTGTATTTCTGTATCCTCTGGGTAAATACCTAGTAGTGCAACTGTTGGATCATAGGGTAGTTCTATTTTTAACTTGTTGAGGAACTTCCATACTCTTCTCCAGAATGGCTGCACGTTAACATTCCCACTAATACTGCAAGAGTGTTTCCTTTTCTCCACATCCTTGCCAACATCTATTATATCTTGGGTTAATTTTAGTCATCCTGACAGGTTTGAGATGGTATCTCATCTGGTTTTGATTTGCATTTCCCTGATGATGAGAGATGTTGGGCAGCTTTTCATGTGTCTCTAAGCCATCTTGATGTCATTTTTAGAACAGTGTCTCTTCATGTCTTTTGCCCACTTCTTAACTGGGTTATTTGTTCTGGGTATTGAGCTTGGTAACTTCTTTTTTTTTTTTTTTTAAGATTTTATTTATTTATTTGACAGACAGAAATCACAAGCAGGCAGAGGTAGGCAGAGAGAGGAGGAAGCAGGCTCTCTGCTGAGCAGAGAGCCCGATGTGGGGCTCGATCCCAGAACTCTGGGATCATGACCTGAGCTGAAGGCAAAGGCTTAACCCACTGAGCCACCCAGGTGCCCCTGAGCTTGCTAACTTCTTTATAGATTTTGAATACTATCCCTTTATCCAATAAAACATTTGCTAGTATCTTCTACTCTGTCAGTTGTCTTTTGGTTTTGTTGACTATTTCCTTTTGCTGTGCAGAAGCTTTTTATCTTGATGAAGATCCTTTTGTTTCCTTGCCTGTGAGGATGTGTCTTGTAAGGAGTGGCTATGGCTGAGGTTAAAGAGGTTTCCGCCTTTGTTCTCCTCTAGGATTTTGATGGTTTCCCATCTCCTATTTGGGTCTTTTATCTATTTTGAATTTATTTGTGTGTATGATGTAGGAAAGTGGTCCAGTTTCCTTCTTCTGCATGTGGCTGTCTGGTTTTCCCAACACCGTTTGTTGGAGAGACTGTCCTTTTTCCATTGGATATTCTTTTCTGCTTTGCCAAAGATCAGCTGACCATACAGTTATGGGTTCATTTCTGGGGTTTCTATTCTGTTCCATTGATCTAGATGCCTGTTTTCATGCTAGCACTATACTATCTTGATGACTGCAGTTTTGTAATATAGCTTAAAATCTGGAATCCTGATACCTCCATCCAGGTTTTTCTTTTTCAGAATTGCTTTGGCTATTCAAGGTATTTTGTGGTTCCTTATAAATTTTAGGATTGTTTTTTCTAACTCTGTAGAAAATACTGGTGGTATTTTGATGGGGATTGCATTAAATGTGTAGACTGCTTTGAGCAATATAGACATTTTAACAGTGTTTGTCTTTCAATTCATGAGCATGGAATGCTTTTCCATTTCTTTGTGTCCTCTTCAATTTCTTTCCTAAGTGTTTTATAGTTTTCAGAGTATAGATCTTTTACTTTAGTATAGATTTATTCCTAGGTATCCTATGGTTTTTGAGGCAATTGCAAATGGGATTGACTCCTTGATTTCTTTTTCTGCTGCTTTGTATTGGCGTATAGAAATGCAACAGATTTCTACACATTGGTTTTATATCCTGTGACTTCGCTGAATTCCTGTATAAATTCCAGTAATTATTTGGTGGAGTCTTTTGGGTTTTCTACACAGAGTATCATGTTGTCTGCAAATAGTGTAAATTTGACTTCTTCCTTGCCAATCTGCATGCCTTTTATTTATTTATTTTTTTCGTCATATGATTGCTGAGGCTAAGACTTCCAGGACTATGCTAAATGTGGGGAGAGTGGATATCCCTGTCTTGTTCCTGACCATGGGGGAAAGGCTCTGTTTTTCACTACCAAGGATGATATTAGCTGTGGATCTTTCATATATGGCCTTATGATGTTGAGGTATGTTGCCTTTATCCCTACTTTGTTGAAGGTTTTGTTTTGTTTTTAAAGATTTTATTTATTCAGGGCACCTGGGTGGCTCAGCTGTTAAGCGACTGACTTTGGCTTGGGTCATGATTCTGGAGTCCCAGGTCCCGCAATAGGCTCCCAGCTCCACATGGAATCTGCTTCTCCCTCTGACCTTCTCCCCCTCTCAGGCTGTCTCTCACTGTCTCTCAAAATAAAATAAATAAAAATTCTTAAAAAAAAAAAAAAAAAAAAAGAGGGACGTCTGGGTGGCTCAGTTGGTTAAGCAGCTGCCTTTGGCTCAGGTCATGATCCCAGCATCCTGGGATTGAGTCCCACATCGGGCTCCTTGCTCGGCAGAGAGCCTGCTTCTCCCTCTGCCTCTGCTGCCACTCTGCCTGTGCTCTCTCTGACAATAAATAAAATCTTTAAAAAAAAAAAAAAGATTTTATTTATTTATTTGAGAGCGTACAAGCAGGGGGAGAGACAGAGGGAGAAGCAGATTCCTGCTGAGCTGGGAACCTAACATGGGGCTTGATCCCAAGACCCGCAGATCATGACCCAAGCTAAAGGCAGATGCCCAACCATCTGAGCCAGCCAGGTGCCCCTTGCTGAGGATTTTTATCAGGAAAAGATGCTGTATTTTGTCAAATGCTTTCTCTGCATCTATTGACAGGATCATATAGTTCCTATCCTTTCTTTTATTAATATCATGTATCACACTGATTGACTTACAAATATTGAAACACCCCTGCAGCCTAGGAAGAAATCCTACTTAATCGTGGTGAATAATTCTTTAAATATACTATTGGATTCAATTTACTAGTATTTTATTGAGAACTTTTGCATCCAAGTTCATCAGGGATACTGGCTCTATAATTCTCCTTTTCAGTGGGGTCTTTGGTTTTGGAATCAAGGTAATGCTGGGTTTGTAAAAGTTCTCAATTCATATAGTGTAATAAGACAAAACCATTTACAGAAGATAAGATCCCTCAGTTTTTACTAATCTGTATCTTAAATTTTAAGCATAAAACACTGAAAAGTAACTAGTCCCTTGTTATATTGCCCTCTGGATTTCTTACATAGCAAAATTCTCTATGTTGCACAAAACAGTCCCATTTATTTTTCAATTAGCAACAATCGCACCTTGTATAAACCTCATTGGCTACAATACTGCCACTGCACAGAGCTAGTCCCATTTACTTTTAATTTCAAAATGGCAAACTGGCCAGTAAGATTCAACTGTCAGGTCAATGCTCACAAGCTGCCACCAAACTATTTTTACCACCAAGGAATCAATTAAAGAATACTGCCCTATGGGCACCTGGGTGGCTCAGTTGGTTAAAGCTTCTGCCTTCCGCTCAGGTCATGGTCTCAGGGTCCTGGGATCAAACCCTGCATTGGGCTCTCTGCTCAGCAGGGGACCTGCTTCCAACTCACTCTCTGCCTGCCTCACTGCCTACTTGTGATCTCTGTCAAATAAATAAATGAACTCTTAAAAAAAAAAAAAAAAAGAATACTGCCCTAGGAAAAAGGGAACTGAATACAAAATATTTTTAAGGTCCTCTACACGAAATTGATTCCCACCTTGATAATAATGAACTGTCACCCCAGGGTCAAACACAAAACCACTTTAAAGTTTGATTTTTACTTCAACTAGCTCTTGCTCATACTGATGTACAACAGCAACAAGGCTTCAAGCAGATAATCTCAGCGTCCCACCTTGATTTGCTATGACTTCGCTCATTCCACTGCCTGTGACTGTTTGCAGGAAAGCAAAGTAACTCCTTCGCAACATTTGCTTCTCTAAAGCAGCAGACTGGTCATTTTCTTCTGCTGGTCGGAGCAATACCTCAAAAATTGCATGAAGTAGAGGCATAAACATTTGCTGTAAAAATGGAGATACCTGTATCTGAAGATAAAAACAAAAATTAATATTCAGAAACGTGAAAAATATTAATATAAAACTTAGAAAAACACATTTTACAAAAAGCCTTTACAAAAAGCAGAGTTTCTATTTAGGATATGTATTTACATAATTCTGTTGGCAAATATCAGTACTAGGACAAAAATCTGTGTTAGGCATATACATTATTTAAATCTTCAAAACTGTTAGCTCAACTCATTTCCTACAGTTAAAGAATCAGGTTAAAATAATAAGGATTCAGAGGCGCCTGGGTGGCTCAGTCATTAAGCATCTGCCTTTGGCTCAGGTCCTGACCCTAGGGTCCTGGGATGGAGCACCTCATGAGGTTCCCTGCTTAGCAGGAAGCCTGCTTCTCCCTCTCCCCGCCTTGTGTTCGCTTTCTCGCTATCTCTATGTAAAATAAATAAAATCTAAAAACAAAAACAAAAACAAACAAAAAACCCCAAAACAAGGATTCAGATATATTTCACAACTGAATACTGCCACGAATTATCAAGAAATGAATTCTGTTGCTAAATTACATGCAGAATTTTTAAGACTGGGCTCTCAAGGCTTTATGTGCCTTGATGCAAATTGCTTAACTTCTGTGTCTCAGTTTCTTCATCTATAAAATACAATGGTTCTCTCAAGGGCTATTAGGAGGATCAAATGAATTAATATACCAAAAAAAAGGCTTAGAACGGACTTTGAACAGAAAGCACTACAAGTTCGCCAATTTTATTTGCCAGCTTATACTTGGTTTACATTTCCTTGTACAATAAAACTGACTTTAGCACAATGAATTAACTTCAAACTTCTGCTTGGGCACCCAAGGTGCAAGTTTTTATTTACCTCTAGACATTTTAGTACTCAATGGCATTTTCATTTGCTTTTCTAAAACAGCAGACTGTTTCTTCAGAACAGAGCAGATAAGGTTTATTTTTATTGAAACATCCATTAAGCATGGCCTATGTGTCAGGTAGTGTGTGAGTCACTGGAGATGACAACAATATTTATGGTCTATGCCCTCTGTTTTTTGTTAAAAAACAAAACAAAACAAAATGTATCTAAAGATCAATATATCTAATTTGTAAGTCAGGAGATTCTCTGAGCTCTAAAAGGTCTGTGGTACCTTAAATTTGGCTGTAATCTGGTTGATAAGAGGAATGAACTCCTGGAGGTCTTTTGCTTCACAATCTTTGAGCATGTGTTCTGAGGCAGACGGGATGAACGGAAGAACTTCTTCCTCTAGGCAAATAATCATGCGATGAAGGAAAGTACGAACTCCACTTCTGAGAATATCCTTTTGCAGGGGACAACTGAGAGCTGGCAAGAATGTCTGTAAACAGTCCAGATAAACTTCGGAACAGCCACACTGTTTCACAGTCTGCTTGTTGCTGAAAGCTTTGCTGGTTCGGCTACACAAGCAAAATCAAGCAACTAGTATTAACTTTTTGCTTTAATAAAAGTTTTATGGAGTAATGAAAAATAATGCACAGCTAATTACACATTTGACAAAACTAAGAAGCCAATTATTTACATTCTATGTCACAACTGCTTCCATCTTTAACTAATATGGCTATTTGTACTATTATTGCTTCCAGGTGCCATTCCAGAAAGGGTTCAAATTAAATGAATGAGAGGTAATTGATATAAGCCTTCTAATGAGAACCCACCTAAATGTTTTACTAAAATCCTACTGATAAAGTACATAGAAAAAAAGAAAAAAAAAAATCCACTGCTATGACTAGGCTGTCCTAGACAATCTACAAACTCCTGATTTAAATTTAGCAAACAATCTTTAGAATCAAGTTATTTATAAAACGTAACATTAGCTTTTGCACTGAAGTACTCTGTAGAACAATTTCTCTGTGCAGCTTCTAAATAGCAATCACTGCAACTTTCATACTGTTATTGTTTGCCAATAAAATATATGGGCCAAGAGAAAGAAGAGGTAGCTTGGGTAGTCTTCAAGACAAAATGAGAGAGCTAAAAAGAAGCCTCAACATTATCAGTACCAGGGCGCCTGGGTAGCTCAGTGGGTTAAAGCCTCTGCTTTCGGCTCAGGTCATGATCCCAGGGTCCTGGGATCAAGCCCTGCATCAGGCTCTCTGCTTGGCAGGGAGCCTGCTTCCCTTCTTCTCTGTCTCTCTGCCTACTTGTGATCTCTGTCTGTCAAATAAATAAATAAAACATCTTAAAAAAAAAAATGATTATCAGTACCAGGACTGATCTAAGATGTCCCAGTATGTCACTGTTCTATAAATTTGTTAGCCAGGGACACCTGAGCGGCTCAGTCAGTTAAGCATCTGTCTGCCTTTGGCTCAGGTCATGATCCCAGGGTCCTAGGATTGAGCCCTACATCGGGGTCCTTGCTCAGCAGACAGCCTGCTTCTCCCTCTGCCTGCCGCTCCCCGCTGCTTGTGCTCTCTGACAAATATTCTTTTGGAAAAACAAAAACAAAAAACTCTTTGGCTAATCCCCTCAAACACATGAACAGTTTATTCTAAAGAAGTCAGAGGAGTGGGCACCTGGGTGGCTCAGTGGGTTAAGCTGCTGCCTTCAGCTCAGGTCATGATCTCAGGGTCCTGGGATCGAGTCCCGCATTGGGCTCTCTGCTCGGCAGGGAGCCTGCTTCCCTCTCTCTCTCTGCCTGCCTGTCTACTTGTGATCTCTTTCTGTCAAATAAATAAATAAAATCTTAAAAAAAAAAAAAAAAAGAAGTCAGAGGAGTTAACGCTTTAGACAGTTGTCAAACCAGAAATGCAGAATGTTATGTGATCTATTCCCTTCTTCAGCTAAATCTTCTAATTCACTGGGTTTAGAGAAGGAAGGTTTAGGTAATTCTCTCCACAATTCAGTCTTTGAAATATGGGTGTGTATGCCCAATTCTAACAGATCCATATAAATGGTTCTTTGTGTGTACAGACACCCAATTTACAATTTTAATTATAATCACACTCACCTGGCAAATCCAACAGCATGGTTCAGACAGTCTGCTAGTGATGCCTGTCTTTCTTCATCTTGTGCCAGCATCAATTTTTCTAACAGAATTTTAAACTTCTCCATCAATGGGGTCAACAGATTTCTCATTAAGGCTTGTTTCCGTTCAGCTGGATATTCACTATTAACAATCAGCACTCCAGCTGTCTCATAAATAAACAGTTGATCATCGCTGCTCAACAAAGACTGGTAACCATTCTCCTAGAAAGAAATTCAGTCCTATTGCTGTTTATCATTGTTCATTCAGTTCCTCTCATTTAAGCACATTAAGTCCCTCTATCAAAGCAGCTAAAGCATTTAAGTACCACTAGGACTATTACTGCTGTAGCAGTTGAGAAAACAAAGATAAAGGAGCTATATAAGGTAGTTAAAACATTTATACTTAAAACCCTATTAAGCAGACAACACCCAGTAAACACAATTTGAATGAAGTCTTTTTATATACTAAAAAGAGATTACAGGTATAGTACAAGCCCTTGTTTATATGATTGGTATAAAAAACATGAAAAACTTCTAATATTGATAAGATAATATGGCTAACAGGAATTTTTTTTAAAGTAGGCTCCATGCATATCATGGAGCCCAACACAGGGCTTGAACTCACAACCCTGTGATCAAGATCTGAGCTGACATCAAGAGTCAGATGCTTAAAGGACTGAGCCACCCAGGTGCCTGAGGACTTTCTGAATGCCTAAGTCTTACAAGTCAGTGTGAACTGCCATGGAAAATAGGCATTAATCAAATGAAGTACTTTAATATATAGGGTTCTATGATATGCAAAGATAATTTAACCATATAATTCATTAGTAACCTTTCATTCAGTCTAATTATGTAATCACTATATCCTAAATACTGATATTTACTTAAAAGAATAAAAGTTTCTTTCTTTCTTTTTTTTTTTTTTAAGATTTTACTTATTTGACAGAAAGAGACACAGCGAGAGAGGGAACAAAAGCAGGGGGAGTGGGAGAGGGAGAAGCCGGGCCGAGCAGGGAGCCCAATGTGGGTGGGGCTTGAACCCAGGACCCCTGGGATCATGACCTGAGCTGAAGGCAGACGCTGAATGACTGAGCCACACAAACACCCCAAATAAAAGTATTTTTATGTTTAACATTTCTCAAGTGGTTGCTCCAATAGAAACTTTTATCAAAATGAAAAAAAAAGTCAATGTCAGTATACAAAAACATGTAGAAGTCAAAACATAGTTACAAAGTAGCTCAACTTAAATATTTCTTGTGAAATGAAAACCAAAATATTGACCAGCTTTTAAATTTTACCCAAAGCCTTAAGCTACCCCCCAAAACTCAATAGAATGCATTCACTTAGCATGCTAATCACTAAGCCTGGCAGTCACTTAGAACGGCTAATATGATCTTATACTAAGTAGGAAATAATTTAGAAATTGAATTTTTCCTTCTCCATAAAATACTTCAACATTTAACAGAGGGCAGACCTTATCTCACTCAGACAAATTTATCAGTCAGCTCCTTTCCATTTTTATTCTTTCTTTTTTAAAGATTTATTTATTTATTGGCAGGGGGAACAGAGGGAGAGGGAGAGAGAAACTCAAGCAAACTGTGCTGAGTGAAAAACCCAACTGGTGGTGGGGTGGGGCGGGGGGCTTTAATCCATAAACCTGAGATCATGACCCAAGCAAAAACTAAGTGTTGGGGGCACCTGGGTGGCTCAGTGGGTTAAGCCTCTGCCTTCAGTTCAGGTCATGATCTCAGGGTCCTGGGATCGAGCCTGCATCGGGCTCTCTGCTCAGCGTGGAGCCTGCTTCCCTCCCCTCTCTCTGCCTGCCTCGTTGCCTACCCGTGATCTCTATCAAATAAATAAATAAAATCTTAAAAAAGAAAAACCAAGAAACACCAAGTGTTGGATGCTTAACTGACTGTGCCACCCAGGCACCCCTCCATTTTTATTAATTCTACTACTATGCTTTGTTTGCTAATATCAACAGAATCTTGGTAAAGAGAACTAATTAATCCCTCAACTGTGATGAGGGAACTAAAAGAACTAACACAATCCCTCATCTTTGCCATCACCCCCCATTAAGAAAACTGTTTATAAGGCATTAGCATTAAAGGCTAAAGGCATGTGTGGCATCAATGATACTTAGGGAAAATCTGTAATTTGGAAAGATAGGTACTTACAGGTGGAGAAAGCTCTAGTAAATCTTGTATTCTATTCAGAATATCCTCAATGAAAGGATTCATTTGTTTACTGAATAAAGGCAAAAAAGGAAAATCACAATTACATAAACCAGTGTGCTCAAAATACCAAATTTCCTTTTAAAGAGGATGGAACTAAAAAAAAAAAAATGTTCAATTCTAAGCTAGTCAGATGTTATCATTAAAACAAGTTAGGATTTTTAAGAATTATAACCTTATAAGTCTAAGAATAAGTAGTTTTCATACCAAGAAAATGGTACTAGTAAAAAATACCACAAAACAGAAAGTTCAAAAAATTTATTTCTAAGAAATATGTTCTTTAGGACTTCAAATAAACCAGAGAGTAATCCACAGCAATAAAACTGTTAGTTAAATAAATAACTAATGTCATTAATGATGACAGGTGTTATCTATAAAAGTATGCAAACAAATCATTTCGCAGTGATGAACATGGCTAATGAACAGTAAAAGAAGTCGTGACATTAGGATACCAAGAAAGTAAACCTGACTGAAAAAACAAAACAAAACAAAAAACCAAATCTATCACAGGCTTTTAGAAAATAACATATAGGTCTTATTTAACAATCTTAAAAACAAAAAGTAAACATAACAGCTGACGTTTAGTACTTACTTCAGAGATTTGACAAATCTGGAAAACAGGTAAGCAGTTCTGCTCCGTACTTTTGCACTAGAATGCCGCAGACCCCTATGATCTAAGAAAGCCATCTAAAGAAAGAGAGATACTTTTACTTAAAATTTTTATTGGTATTGTCACAATATATTTTTGTTCACATCAAATTTTACTTCTTAGCTCCTGGAAGACAGGAACCAGGTATATATAGCACATAATCCCTGAGGACACCAAGAAGCCCTTGAGGACTTGTTTTAGATGACTTATTAAGCCAGAAACTGTCCATTTTAAAGAAATAGAGGCTGGTTTCAGTATATTCAAGAAGTTTCTCAGAGCTTTTGGCTCTGGGAAAGGTTATAAAGATAGAATTCTATCTGCTCATTAACTGAAATAAATCGAAAAACAAAAAACAAAAAACAAAAACCCAGAAACGGAGAATAAATGTATACTTACTAATACACATGGAATGTGTTGAGGTTCAACTGTAAAAAACTTTTCATATCTAACAACAGTTTCGAAGAACTCCAATGTCACAGATGTATGCTGATAGGAACTAACTCCTGATGTTACCAACTGGGCAAGAAAAAGTTAAGAAATCTGTTCTTATTCAGTGTAACATCAAAATGCCCCAGTATTAACAGATGCTAAATTAAAGAACTCCCACTAGCTTATAGCGAAAACAGAAAACAGAAAATATTTATTCAAAATAAATTATCTGTAGTATACTTACAGTTCGCATCATATCCTGCAAAGCACTAGCTTTTGAAACATCACCTGAGAAGTGAGCACCATGAGACACTGGAAGAGCTTCTGCCAGCATATATAGCAATCTTATTGCTACTTCAACTTCCATAAAACGTGTCGTCTGCCAATTCCTACCATAAGAGAGTATATATGAGATCTGAGTATAAACATTTTCTATAACACTGACAAAAGCCTCTTTAATTAAGAGGTCATAGCAATTACTAATTTTAACAGGCAACAAAATTCACATCACAAAAGTAGAAATAACTGATGTGATCCATTTTTGTTTACATTGCAAAGAGCAATGTTTCCCCACAAGGAGGATGATAAATGGAGATAACAATGATATGGATGGAGCTAGACTGTATCATGCTAAGGGAAAAAAGCCAGTCAGAGAACAACAAATACACTATGATTTCACTCACATGTGGAATTTAAGAAACAAAACAGGTGAACCGAGAAAAAAGAGAGACAAACTGAAAACAGACCCTACGACAGAGAACAAACAGATGGTATCCACAGGGGAAGTGAGTGGAGCGATGAATCAAATACGTGATGGGGATTAAGAGTACACTTGTCATGATGAGCAATAAACAACGTACAGAATTGTTGAATCACTACAATGCACACGTAAAACTAATATAACACTATGTTCACTATACTCGAATAAAGAAAAGATGAAGACAAATGCATTGGTTCAGAGATACAGAAAGACCTTAGTAAGTAACAAAGATTATTTATGTGACTCACTTATTGTAGACCACATCACAGAGAAAAGGAAGGAGGTAGAATAGTTACAAAAACAGTAACAAACTTACTGCAGCGTAGAACTAAAAACTCTGCGCACAGAAGCCAGCAGTAACTCTGGTGAAACTTGAGCAAGCCTGTCCAACAGTAACTTCAGTTGTTTTCTATACTCTACAAACATGGCTTCATCTTCACCCTAAGATATATTTAAAAATTCTTATTTTAAAACTTAAAAGACCCTAAAATTCATGTAAGTCATTAGTTCTCATATAGTTTTCTGCATTTCTAAATGTAATATGTATTTTCATTTTTTCATTAACATTTATTTACATAGGAAAACTTACTATGGTCAGTAGCCTTTCCTCTCCTGCCCACAAGGAAGTATTTATGAACATAGCCCTAGATCTCAAAAGCCTAGAGCCAGGAACAGTATAGATAGGCGAATGGGTTCACACTGGGCACACATAGAGCCAGAATGGGTTCACACTGGGCTTTATGATAACTTCACCACCTTATTCATACTCCTTGTATCTTGTAATACTCTATGAATGAGGATATATATATATATATATATAAACAAATCTGGTTCTTTGCAAGTGCATAATGCTTTGGTTATCATCACCATTTTCTTTTATAGTCCAAGATTTTTGAAAGCCTCAGGTGGGGAATTAAACACTTAGCATGTTGCAAAACAGTGTAAGTGATGCTTGAGTTGATAGAAAGCACCTGATGATGATCCTTGTGCTTGAGGCTAAATGCCTCACTGGCAACCCTGGATGAGACTTATATAAATACAACAAGTCCAGAAAGCTGAGTGACTCATTTGCACTTTCCCACAGACTCTTAACAATCTGACGTCCACTGACCAGGCCCCAACTGATCACTCTCATAATTCAAAGTAAAATGTGATAAGCAATGATACTGTCAATACTTTACAAAGTTCAATGCTACAAAGTGTTTTAAAAAGGGACACAATAGGGACGCCTGGGTGGCTCAGTTGGTTAAGCAGCTGCCTTCGGCTCAGGTCATGATCCCAGCGTCCTGGGATCGAGTCCCACATCGGGCTCCTTGCTCCACGGGGAGCCTGCTTCTCCCTCTGACTCTGCCTTCCACTCTGTCTGCCTGTGCTCGCTTTCGCTCGCGCTCTATCTCTGACAAATAAATAAATAAAATCTTAAAAAAAAAAAAAAAAAAAAAGGGACACAATACCAAAAAGGTTATTTTTTGAAGGTATTATGAAGGCTTATGAAGCTTCTATTAATTCCACCTAAGGTTGAGGTCAATAATAAACATGTGATTATTAAAATACTTCTTACTTTAAAGCACTCTAAAATAATCAAAACTTAAAATGTTAACTTAAGTAAATAATGACTTAAAAATGATTTCTCCCCAATGTAAAATCCTTACCTCATTTTCAAAGTTATATTCTTCATCATAAGTCAGTTTTTTCATAACGGCCAACATGATTGCCTAAAATTAAGAATAAAATGTCTTTTGTCAGTTTCCTTTTATCAGATATATTTTGAAATTAAGCTGCATTTCAAGACAGACTGCAGATACAGATTCTGGTATCAGTTTATAAGCAAAAAGAAATCAATTACCTCTACGTTAGCTTTTTGCTGATCCGAGAGCACTGGAAGCTGTTAAAAAGTAAGCAATAAGTTTATAAGGTTTCCTAAAGTCATACTTGCTTATCAAAATATTTTAAAGATTTTATTTATTTGAGAGGGAGCACAAGCAGGGTGGGGAGTGGGAGATGGGAGAGTGAGATGCATACTCCCTGCTGAGCAGGGCTCAATCCCAAGACCCAAGGATCATGACCTGAGCCCAAGGCAGACTCTTAACTACGTGATCCACCCAAGCACTCCTCAAAATATTTTTCTAATCAATCAAGATATTTTAAAACATGCACACTTCTTTGGAAGCAGGTTTGACAATACCTTTCTATATTTCAAATGCACCTAACATAAGATCTAGCAATTCTATTTCTACTAAATAACTTGACATTAGATGAATTTTAACTTTAAGCATATTTATAATATATTTACCGAAGAAATTTATAGGACAGTAAAGTATGGTCTTCTCTTGTTTTCAAGCAAGGCAAAAAAAAAGCTAGAGGTCCATTAAGAGACACACAGTGAGATTACCAGGAGTCATTTTAACTATTTTCATATCTTCATGTCTTCCCATTACCTAAAATTCCTTAAGGTATGTAGGCAGATGTGTGTTTCATTTATAACAATAATACGGAAGGTAGTATTTTAAGCTTAACTTCATTTAGTTAATCAAATGTAAGTAAAATAGGAATGGTTTTCTCATCTAATGACATAATGGGAAATTACTAATTTTTAAAAGGCTATGAGCCATAATAAGGAGACTATTACCATCTACATTTTAAGTTCTTAGTGAAAGCAATTCTCCAAGAGAAAATTTTTAATTGAAAAAAGCTGCTTGGGGGCGCCTGGGTGGCTCAGTGGGTTAAAGCCTCTGCTTTCGGCTCAGGTCATCATCCCAGGGTCCTGGGATCGAGCCCCACATCGGGCTCTCTGCTTAGCAGGGAGCCTGCTTCCTCCTCTCTCTCTGTCTGCCTCTCTGCCTACTTGTGATCTCTGTCTGTCAAATAAATAAATAAATCTTTAATAAAAAAAGAAAAAAAGAAAAAAAGAAAAAAGCTGCTTGTAAGAAATGCTCTATATGTAATTAAAATAATAAACAATGTTTAACAAGATTTCTACTATATTTAAAACAAAAACAGGGGTGCGTGGTTGGCTTAGTCGGTTAAGTGTCTGACTCTTTTTTTTTTTTTTAAAGATTTTATTTTTTTATTTGACAGACAGATACCACAAGTAGGCAGAGAGGCAGGCAGAGAGGGGAGGAAACAGGCTCCCAGCTGAGCAGAGAGCCCAGTGTGGGGCTCGATCCCAGGACTCTGAGATCATGACCTGAGCCGAAGGCAGAGGCTTTAACCCACTGAGCCACCCAGGCGCCCCAAGTGTCTGACTCTTGATGTCAGCTCAAGTCTTGATCTCTGGTTCATGAGTTTAAGGCCTGCCCTGGGCTCCATTCTAGGTGTGAAGCCTACTTAATAAAAAAAGAAAAAAAAAAGGAAAAAAAATAACAAAAACATATTCAAAATGAAAAAATAACCTAAACCTGTAGCTTTTAATTAGTTACCAATTTTTAATTGGTTAAAGCCTAGTGAATTTTATAACCTGGCTATTCTCATTTCTGGCTAAGAAGTTGAGTTGGGGGAGAGACGGAAGTACATTACTATTTAACAGTAAATATCATTAGCTAGTAGAATTATGGGTATTTTCTTCTTCTCATTTTTCCTGTATTTTCCAATTCTCTATGGCTTGCTTATATTATCTACTGGGCAAAAAAGAGTAAAACAAGGACTCACCTGTTTCAAAATATGAAGATAATCGTAACAGAATCCAATAATGTTAGAAGAGATGTCATCATCCTCATGAATTAGTAGCTGCAGCATCAGTGCCACTTTTGTTTCAATAGCTTGTAGTGCCTCTTGAGCATTCTTGATATCCCCATTCTTAATTAATTTAGTCCAACTAACTATCAATGACTGTCCCATTCCATTTACCAGCTTAGAAAATCTGGCTAGAAAGTCAACATCTTCTTCCTATTAAGCAATCAAGAGAGACCTCAATTTAAAACCACCCACATAAGCAACAAACAAACAAAAAACACCCACATAAAAGGAAGAAGAAAAACTCTGAACTTTAGTATGAATCAAGTGCAAATTCTAAGATTCAATTTTAAGCTAACATTAGACATTTAACCATTCTACCACCTGGACTGAAAAATTTTTAGAATTTGAATTCTACTATTATTAACCACTTGTACTCTTTCAAGCAATTCTTTTTAATGGTTATAGACCTATAGATAGTGCCAAGTTTATAAAGCTTAAAAAAAAAAGAGAACTGTGGTTTCAAAACCTTCCTTCTAAACTGTTCAAGTTAGGGGCCCCTGGGTGGCTCAGTGGGTTAAAGCCTCTGCCTTCGACTCAGGTCATGATCCCAGAGTCCTGGGATCGAGCCACGCTGTGGGCTCTCTGCTCAGCAGGGAGCCTGCTTCCTCCTCTCTCTCTGCCTGCCTCTTTGCCTACTTGTAATCTCCATCTGTCAAATAAATAAATAAAATCTTAAAAACAAACAAACAAAAAACCCTGCTCAAGTTAGTAAACATGCTGTATAAGTTATGTCATATTACAGTATGTGTAACAATTTATAACAATTTGAGCCTTAACTATGCTGCAAAGTGACAGAACTGCTCTTATAACTACCTGCCTAAGGTCATACCAGTGTGTCAGAACTCAAACTTCAGATTGTTATCATTAATTATCCTTCTGATATTCTCATATAGAAAGAGATGTTACCTTCATCATCTTAGGTCTTTTACCACAGACTAAATAAGACAATTATTAACAATGTAAGAAAATGTTACTATTCTTCTGTCAGCAAGAACAACACTAAAGCTGACATAACAACAAAACAGATTTCTTACTAATTTTTTTATCATTGTCACAGTAAAATAGAAATCTTCAAATTCTGTTTCTAAATTACTTACCACACCCAGAGCCTTCATTCTGTTGGGCCTAAATTCCAACGGCTCAAATGAGTAACAATTCAAAAGTATAGTAAAAATGTAATATTTATAACTAAGTCTAGTTTTGGTCAAAATATATTGGCATATATATAGTATAGTTCTTTGCTACGTAAAGTATAGACCAGTAGTATCAGAATCAACTTGAAGTTTGAAAGAAAACCACAATTGCAGGTAACATCCCAGATTTCAAGTTTAATAACTGGTGTAAGGCCCCCCCCATCATGGGGGCCAATGCTACAGATAACATTATGGCTTTCTGGATACAATGTTTCCTTATAGTCACCAAGAATTTATAACACTTAAAAAAAAAAAAGAAAGAAAACATGTTTAAAATTAGTACCTTTCCTACTTTGTTGTAGCAATTCTCAAAACTTCATACATAAATTTACTGACCTGGTCAATGCTGAAAAATCCAGCAGACTGTAATACTTGACACAAAGATTCTACTAGTTTCATTTTATCAACAGGATCCATTCCTTTATTTACAATTTCAAATAAACAGTCACATGCTTCTTCCCGTAGAACTTCTATTGACATATGACCTAGCAGCATATTTATAAACCTGGAAATAGAAGGAAAAAATTGTTAACAGTGTTTTCAAATTCATGAGTTTTACATACTGTATTCTGTAGGTCTATCTTTAAAGTACAGGGATACTTACCTATCATTGGCTATAAGGGATAAGTCTATCCAAGAGACATAAGCCCCAACTACTTCAAGGCACTGACATGTCACTTCTGAATTAGTATACTGATAATTTTGTAAAATTTGGTACCATGATTCCACCAAGTTTGGAATGCACTGTTCCCTCATGGTATCTTTTATTAGAGTATTCCTACGAGCCTCCTAAAAAAACAAAACAAAACACCTTATGTGCACAGTAGATTATCACACAAACTAATTTTTGACATCTGAATACTTGTGCATAGTAGTATCTCACAATTAAACTTCTAGACTTGTTAACACATTCCCTGCCACTATTTCCTACTTATCAACTCTAAAATCATATCCTGTGATTCTTTTAATTTCCTTTTTCCGTTGTATTCCTTAGAGCCAGATTTAAGTCCTTATTAAACACACTACGAATAAGCATTACTTAGAAATCTAAAGCATATGATAAAAGGAACTTCTCAATACTATGCAAACATGATATTTAAACTACTTAAGAGAATGGAAAATTTTTTTTTTTTAAAGATTTTATTTACTTATTTGACAGAGAGAGATCACAAGTAGGCAGAGAGGCAGGCAGAGAGAGAGGGGGGGGGAAGCAGGCTCCCCACTGAGCAGAGAGCCCGATGTGGGGCTCGATCCCAGGACCCTTAGATCATGGCCCAAGCCGAAGGCAGAGGCTCTAACCCACTGAGCCACCCAGGCGCCCCTGGAAATTTGTTTTTAATTAAAAGAATTTTTTTTAGTATAGTTGACATAAGATGGTACATTAGTTTCAATTGTACAACACAGTGACTCAATATCTCCATAAATTCTGCAAGAATGGCAATAATTATTTTATTTTTATTTTTAAATATTTTTATTTGACAAAGTGAGAGAGAGAAGTAGGCAGAGCAGCAGCCAGAGCGAGAGGGAGAAGCAGGCTTCCCGCTGAGCAGAGAGCCTGATGTGGGGCTCGATTCCAGGACCTCAGGATCAAGACCCGAGCTGAAGGCAAAGTCTTAACCCACTGAGCCACCCAGGCACCCCTCTTTTTTTTATTTTTAAAAAAGATTTTAAGTAATCGCTATAACCAACAAGGGTCTCAAACTCACAACTCTGAGATCAAGAGTCACATATTCCACCAACTGAGCCAGCTAGGTGCCCCAAGAATGGCAGTAATTTTTTTCTTTTTGAGAAAAGGATAGAGAGTGATGGGTGAGGGCGAGAGGGAAAAGTGAGAGAGAGAGAAAGAAAATCTTTTTTTTTAAATAAAAAGATTTTATTTGATCTGTTCCATTTCTGACCTGGGCCGGTTCACCCCTCCTTAGGCAACCTGGTGGTCCCCCACTCCGTGGATGTCACCATACTGATGCTGAACTTAGTGTGGACACCCAATCGGCATAGTGCACTACAGCCCAGAAATCCTGGGCTCAAGCGATCCTCCTGTCTCAGCCTCTCGAGTAGCTGGGACTATAGGTGCATGCCACCGTGCACAGCAGGTTTTGAGAGAGAGAAGAGAGAGCACATGCAAGCAGGGGAAGAGCAAAGGGAGAAACAGATATCCCCCTGAACAGGGAGCCTGAGACAGGGGCTTGATCCCAGGACTCTAGGATCATGACCTGAGTTAGGCGGATGCCTAACCGAATAGGCCACCTAAGCACTCTGAGGCTCTTAAGCAGGCTCCACATCCAGAATGAAGTCCAACCCAGGGCTCGATCTCATGACCCTGAGATGATGACCTGACCCGAAATCAAGAGTTTGATGCTGACCACCCAGGCACCCCAGGAATGACAATAATTTAAATGTATGATAATAACCTTTAACATAGGGGTGCCTGGGTGGCTCAGTGGGTTAAAGCCTCTGCCTTCAACTCAGGGCATGATCCCAGGGTCCTGGGATCAAGCCCCGCATTGGGCTCTCTGCTCAGCGGGGACCCTGCTTCCTCCTCTCTCTCTGCCTGCCTCTCTGCCCACTTGTCATCTCTGTCAAATAAATAAAATCTTAAAAAAAAAAAAAGTTATATGACATATAATGACCTTAAATTATTATATACATTTGAATCAAGCAATTTCCTTTTTTTTCTTTCTGATCTTTTCTTTTCTCTTTTTTTGAATCAAGCAAATTCTACTGTGTTAACATTAAAGAAAAAGTTATATGGGATAATAAATAGAGAAAGACTATGGTGATGGGCTTTATTACTAAGAATACAGAAGAAACTAGCAGATTCATTAGCAATGATTCCTCCTCACTGAGTAACTATACAGCAGTAGTAAATACAGACTACATTTCTCTAGAAATTCATAAACAGACCCAATTTGTGTATTTTATTGGAGAAAGTGCTTGCATAGTTAAGAAAATCTAAAGTAAGGGTGCCTGGGTGGCTCAGTGGGTTGAGCCGCTGCCTTCGGCTCAGGTCGTGATCTCAGGGTCCTGGGATCAAGTCCCGCATCGGGCTCTCTGCTCAGCAGGGAGCCTGCCTCCTCCTCTCTCTCTCTGCCTGCCTCTCAGCCTACTTGTGATCTCTCTCTGTCAAAATAATAAATCTTTAAAAAAAAAAAAGAAAAAGAAAATCTAAAATAATACTCTAATTTCAACATACACTTGGGAAAAAAAAAGCCCAGTTCAAGCTCCTTTGTAAAATAAAATTCAAAATGCTGGGTGAATTTAGAGGTGCCCAGCTGGCTCAGTTGGTAGAACATGTGACTCTTGATCTCAGGGTTATGAGTTCAAGCCTCACTTAAAAACAAACAAACAGGGACGCCTGGGTGGCTCAGTTGGTTAAGCAGCTGCCTTCGGCTCAGGTCATGATCCCGGCGTCCTGGGATCGAGTCCCACATCGGGCTCCTTGCTCCACGGGGAGCCTGCTTCTCCCTCTGACTCTGCCTGCCACTCTGTCTGCCTGTGCTCGCTCTCGCTCTCTCTCTCTGACTAAATAAATTAAAAAAAAAAAAAAATTAATTAAAAAACAAACAAACAAACAAACAAACAAACAGGGCACCTGGGTGGCTCAGTGGGTTAAAGCCTTTGCCTTCAGCTCAGGTCATGATCCCAGGGTCCTGGGATCAAGCCCCATATGGGGTTCTCTGCTCAGCAAGGAGCCTGCTTCCTCCTCTCTCCTCTCTCTCTGCCTGCCTCTTTGCCTACTTGTGATCTCTGACTGTCAAATAAATTAATAAAATCTTAAAAAAAAAAAAAACAAAACTAGAGAAAATTCAGAATTTTTTTTAAGATTTCATCTATTTGACAGAGAGAGAAAACAAGCAGGCAGAGCCAAAGGCAGAGGGAGAGGGAGAGGCAGACTCCACGCTGAGCAGAATGCTTGATGCAGGGCTCAATCTCAGACCCCAGCATCATGACCTGAGCCAAAGGCAGATGACTGACTGAGCCACCCAGGTACCCTTGAATTTAGAATTATTAAGAAAATTTGAGGGTAGCTTAATTGGAAGTGTATGAGACTCTTGATCTCAGAGTTATGAGTTTGAGCCTCACGCTGGGTAAAAGATTACTAAAAAAATAAATATGCTTTAAAAAAAAAAAAAAGGAGAAAGAACAGAAAATTTGTTTCCAAAGAAAGACTTCCTGCTCTTTTATTATGTGCCCATCATCTCCTACAAAATCCACATTAAGAACTAACAATTAATGGGAAGTTACTTGCCTCTGATGTATGCACCACATCACGATCCACCAACTCTGAATCAATAGCCATGAGGATTCGGAGGTACAGATCTACTCCCCTTGGATTTAGGTCCACTACTGAGAGAATGTCAAAAAAAAATTTGGGCCATCTAGTGAGATATTCTGTAACAAAAAGTAAGGCGAAGACTTGGGCCGCTTTATTTCGTATAAAGGTCTTCTCTGGTTGGGGATTCAGCATCTGACAGAGAGAAATAGTTCATGAAATTAAATGTAAGCTGTAAAGTCTCAAAAAGTTTTCCTGTAATCCTAACATCTAGAATTTAGGGAAATTTTTTCTGTTTGCAGTATACTTAAGGTGCATCTTAACTCAAAAACTCACCAAGCCTCAATACAGTCTAGATTAGGTATGCAACAAATATGCTGGAAAATTACCAAAGTAATTTAAGTGATTACCCAGATGGAAAATAAACAAAGGTGCTATGTTTACTTCTTATTCTCATACTTTTAAAGAAAAGTTTCATGTGCAGAATTTTATTAGTTTTTGGTTCTACTAGTTAAATTGTTTTTCTTCTGTTTGCTCTTTAAGAAAAATAGAAATTCTAGCTACCTAACTGCTTCATATGCTAAGATTAAAATTAACAAAAAGAACTAATGTGAATAAAGATCTCTAATGGCTTTCTTGTAAAGGGCTCTTTGTGAAGAAGCTGTCTAGGAGGGCTCACCTTTAGGAGAGAGCAAAAAAAAAATCTGTCTTTTTGTCAAGTAGTTAAAACAAAGTAAAACCCAAACCAACAAAAACCTACCTTAAAACCAAGGTTTCAGCATCGTGTCATGTAAAGCATAAAAGTTTCAGTGATTGATATAATTTTAAATTACTGCTAAGTTTCATATACCCAAGATCTTTGAAATCAGCACTTTCTAAAAAAGCTATGGGGTCAAAGGGAGGATAAATGATGAACATTTCTGAGGCAAAGTTCTAAACTCTTGCAACACTAAAAATTTAAATATCTGGTAACTTAATGTACTGAATGAAATTACTATTTTACCTGAGCTTGAAGCCAAGATATGAGCGTCTCCCTAATTAGTTGTTGTTGAACAGTAGTTAGTTCTGAGTATCTGTTCAAAATAGAGAAGAAAAATAATGACGGCTATATTTGATATCTGTGGTTTAAAAAGTAACAGCCTCATATATCTGAAAGGGAAAATTTGTCTAACACTCAATTACTTAAAATTTCCTAAAAGAAACTGATCATGCTTCTCATCATGGCTTAAAAGAAAAGATAGGGGTGGGCCCAAAAGGTAGCGTCATTGATCTTAGTTTGATTTGTGGTCCAGTTCATGTTAAAATAAAATGAAAGCTGTGGAATTTCTCAAATAGAAATACATCTACATTTTGAGGTCTATGGCTTACAGAATAAATCAATAGGCAAATGAAGGGCCCTCTAAACAGTGATTAACTGTTTTTGCTTATTTAAAGCAGGGTTCTAAGTACAAGTGGCCGGGGCGCCTGGGTGGCTCAGTGGGTTAAGCCGTTGCCTTCAGCTAAGGTCATGATCTCAGGGTCCTGGGATGGAGCCCCGCATCCGACTCTCTGCTCAGCAGGGAGCCTGCTTCCTCCTCTCTCTCTGCCTGCCTCTCTGCCTACTTGTGATCTCGCTCTGTCAAATAAATAAATAAAATCTTTATAAATAAATAAATAAATACAAGTGGCCATGTTGCCACTAACCTCTAACAGAGTTGGCTTACAGAAACAGGTCTGGCATTGCTAGATCTTCTGATTTTTCCAGAGAAGCTCGAAATGAATTTTTTCTGTGAAATGTCTGGATTTTTTATATGTAATCAATTAACTCAGTATTTTTAAAACACTTGGGTAAATCAAAAACACATCTATAAACTGGATGTGTCTCATACACCCTCATTTACAGCCTGTATTATGATTTTCCCAAAGAGAGGAAAACTAATTTAGAAAGTGACCTCTCCCCATATATTTCAGAGTCAAAACAGTGAGAAGAGCCTTACTTGTATTTAACTTGATGTTCCAGTACTTGAAAGCAGAAAAACTTTATGTGATCATCACTGAAAATGAAAAAAGGAAAATCAGATAAGCAGAATATAATTTAAAGAAAAAACAAAAGTAAAGTACTAGTGAAACATAGTTGAAAAGTTTCTCAAACAAGACCTCTGGCTTACTTTCTACTTAGTGATCTCAATCATTATACTGTTTAGAACTTAATTATTCCATGCTCAATAGTTCCATTAAATCTCACAAGCAAAACAATGAAAAAAAAGTTAAGATGCACCTTAAGTATACTGCAAACAGAAAAAATTTCCCTAAATTCTAGATGTTAGGATTACAAGAACCGCTCCTACACTTTACAGTAGAAAGGCTAGGTGTAAAATGACAAATGGTCACACAGCCAGGGATTGAGTCAAATCAGAGATGGTAACTCGTCATACCTAAAATTCAATCCTACACAGTTCCACTGCAGCCAAATCCAAAACAAGCAGGGTCACACAGACTGGTAGTTCAGCCTCAAAATTTATATAGAAAACCAAGTTACAAATATACTGTCCTTATAGAAAGGGCAGAAATCTACCAATTATCTACTCTCAAGGGTCTACAGGGTTGATACAGAGTTAGTCACAGTGAGCCAGCTACAACCTCTGACAAAAATCTCTTTAATGAACAACACTCTGTTCATCCAAGATAGCTGGTTTGGGCCGGGCTTAGTCACAGAAGACAATTTTCATAAATAAAGCTAACTGGTCAATATAAGAATAGACAATAACTTAGACTACATGAATGAATTAAATAAAGTAATTTCACACACAAGAAGATGAAACAATCTTTAAAAGTTTTAAGTTAGGTTTAATCAGCACCTCTTGTAAGTAAGAACTTAAGGTTTCTATTCTTTTTTTTTTTTTTTTAAAGATTTTATTTATTTATTTGACAGAGATCACAAGTAGGCACAGAGAGAGAGGAGGAAGCAAGCTCCCTGTTGAGCAGAGAGTCCAATGCGGGGCTTGATCCCAGGACTTTGGGATCATGGCCTGAGCTGAAGGCAGAGGCTTTACCCACTGAGCCACGCAGACGCCCCTAGGGTTTCTATTCTTAGCACAGATGACACTGAAGCCTTAAATCAAGTATACAAGACTCTTGTTTTCCACTCAAAAATAAACTATAGGAATCCTTTAATTAAAAGTCAGATCCTTAAAAAAAAAAAAAAAAGGCCAGATCTTCTACACTCCCAAGCATATAGTATATGTTCTCAAAATTAACTCTCACTAGAGCACTTGATTCTGATTGTAAAAGGTGGCAAGTATGATAGCCACAGAATGCTGAGGATGTCAGCTAGAAGCATCACTAATATCCATGGGCATCTATTCCCACCAGTGAGTTGTTTACTTATAATTAGTGAGCTGTGTTTCCCTAACCCTTACTATGTCAGTCGTAGGTCTTTTTTTAATTAAGTAACTGAATTAACTATTATATAAACTAATGAAGTGAGTATGAAAGTGCTGATTTTGGAAAAATTAAGTTGAAGGCTTTGGAAAGACTTCATAGAAAGTCATATTGCAAAAAGGAAAAACCTTAGAACACTAATTCAAAGGGAAACAAGCACCCCTATGTTTATACCAGCATTATTTACAATAGCCAATATATAAAAGTAGCCCAAGTGTCCATTAATTGATGAATAAAGATGTGGTGTACACACACACACACACACAGGAATATTATTCAGCCATAAAAAGAGTGAAATCTTGACACCTGCAATGACATTGATGGAGCTAGAGTATATAACGCTAAGTGAAATCAGTCAGAGAAAGACACCCTATGTTTTCACTCATATGTGGAATTTAAGAAACAAAAGAATGAACAAAGGGGAAAAAATGAGGGAGAGAGAGAGAGTGACAAATCAAGAAACAGACTTATATAACTACAGAGTTTAAACTGATGGTTACCAGAGGGGAAGGAGGGTATGGGTGTGAGTTAAGTACATGATGGGGATTAAGGAGGGCAGTTGCTATGAGGAGCACAGGGCGTTGTATGGAAGTGGTGAATTACTACACTGCATGTAAACTAACTAGAATCAACATAAAATTTAAAAATTTTAAAAAATTTTTAAAAAGGGAATGTGTGTATTTGATGTGGGCTAGATAACCAGAAGATTTAGGAGAGGTAGAAAACAATAGCCAAAAGTCTAGGAATCTGTACTAATCGTTCCTCAATCCACTAGAGACCTAAAGTAGAAATTATAGAGGATGGATCACTGAGTGTGATCTTTGCAAGAAAGATGAAGCAAATGCTAATGGAATATACATAAAGGAAAGACTTTGGCCCAATATAAAAAGATTGCCAACTGAGTGTTTCTATACTTTAAAATAAAAATGCAAGATACAATTCATGATTACCTCCTTTGCCAACTTTTTAGAAAACCAACGATCACTTCCCATCTTAAGAAGTTTTTACTGTACTGTATTTCAGCTGGGATCTGCTCTCAGATACACAGCATAAGGCAAAGTCTAGTTTTGCTGAAAGTTAATCCCGGAATGGCCAAATTACTGGTTTACTATTTTTCTCATTTCTATACTAAATGGTTTTCCAAAACACAAGCCATAAAAATGCTTTTATGAAAACATTTTCTAAATACAGGTCTCACAGAAATTTAAATTCCTCTAAGTCATATAAATTTTCTTATAATTACCTGTATGTCCTCTGGGCTAGAGCTTCTGCACACACTTGCCAGGCATCTGGGGAAATCTTTAATTGCTCAAAATAGGCCAGGGCCTGTAAGATTACGAAGGTATAAATGCATTTGGAATAGTTGATCTCAGTGCCCTACTGATATTAAAATATTCTAAGAGTAGCTAACCAATAATAAATCAGTCAACCTGAAGAAAAATAGCTAAAACACTGAATTCTGGCTTCTGTATAAGTGCAACTACTGATCATTCCTAGAAAAAAATTTTAAGTTAAAAAAAAATTCCATCAGTTAGATACTCAAAACTGTTTCCTTATAGCAAAGGAGACAACATAAAAATGCTCTGCTGACCTCAATGCGTAATTATGAGTATTAAGAGAAAAAATATACAAGTGCTATGCTCAGGTCATGATCCTGGAGTCCCAGGATAGAGTCCTTCATCGGGCTCCCTGCTCAGCAGGGAGCCTGCTTCTCCCTCTGACCCTCCCCCATCTCGCGCTCTCTCTCTCTCTCTCAAATAAATAAAATCTTAAAAGAAAAAAAAAATTCTTAAAAAAAAAAAGAAAAACCAGGGGTGCCTGTATGACTCAATCAGTTAGGCATTCAACTCTTGATTTCAGTTCAAGTCTTGCTCTCAGGGTTCTGATGTCAAGTCCTGTGTTAGGCATTATATTGGGTGTGGAGCCTAGTTTAAAAAATTAATTAATTAAAAATAAAAGTAGATAAAATAATAAAAATCTTGAAAAAAAATGCACACACACACAAAACAAAATAAAAAAACCCAAACCAAAATTAGAGTTCAACTGTATGGTACAAATATTGGAAAAGTATGAATAATTGAAATGCTTTAGGAAATGTAACTCATTTCATGAATTCAGGGCTCTGTTATGTGAGTAGATATACTCCAGGGGCACCTGGTTGGTTAAGTATCAGCCTTTGGCTCAGGTCATGATCCTGGGGTCTTGGGATTGGACCCCGCATTATGCTCCCTGCTCCATGGCGGGGGGACGGGAGGGAGGGCAGCTTGCTTTTCTTCTTCTCCTTCCCCCAACTGCACTATCAAATAACTAAATAAAATCTTAAAAAGAAAAAAAAAAGTAAGTATACTCTAGAATGGATGCAGCACCAAGTCCATGGGCTCTTTACCAGATTGTGGGGAAAATGAGAATTACTTCTGCTACTCTTTTCCATTAGCATGTTGCAACTGGAATCAATGACAGATGCAGATGTCACATATGACAATGGACAAACTGTAATCCTAACAAGCTGTGAAAAGTATCTCAGTCAAGAAAATCACACAAAAACAGTGCTAGATAATTCTAAAGCAACTGCTGTACTGATCAGATTTCAAAATCATGTAGAAAGAACATTAAGCATTATAGAGGAACCTCTTTTTTTTTTAAGAGAGGGAGAGAGAGGGGTAGGAAGGGGCAGAGGGCAGAGGAAGGAATCCTAAGCAGGCTCCACTCCCAGCACAGAGCCCTATGTGGGGCTCTATCTCACGACCTTGAAATCATGACCTGAGCCGAAATTGAGGGTTAGACAATTAACTGACTGAGCCACTGAGGCGCCCCTAGAGGGGCCTAATTTTAATTAGTAAATATTCTTTAAAACCGTGGTTTGTGCCCCACTAGTGATGACATCAATTTTATAGGTCTTGATCCACAATAAAAAAATGAAAAACAATATCAGAGTGCATTGCACATAATAAAATAACTTATTTTGATTCACAGACCTGTACCCCTGGGACTAATAATACATTATATGTTTATAAAAATTTTTTAAAATTATTAAAAAAAAATTAAATGCATTCCAAGGATGGAAAAAAAAGTAACTTATTTTGTGTAAATTGTTTTAGTTGTATATGCATATATATACTATATACAGTAAAAATATATATTTAGTTATGTAAGTCTATACAAACACAAAGGAGTCAAGATGTAAAATTTTTTTCCTTTTAGGTTAGAGATTTTATTTATTTTTTTTAAAAGATTTTATTTATTTATTCGACAGAGACAGAGGGAACACAAGCAGGGGGAGTGGGAAAGGGAGAAACAGGCTTCCAGCCAAGCAGGGAGCCCAATGCAGGGCTTGATCCTAGGACCCTGGGATCAAGACCCTGGGATCAACGCAGATACTTAATGACTGAGCCACCCAGGCGCCCCAGGTTAGAGATTTTATTTTATTTTTTTTTTATTTTTTTATTTTTTAAGATTTTATTTATTTATTTGTCAGAGAGAGAGCGAGTGAGAGCGAGCACAGGCAGACAGAGTGGAAGGCAAAGTTAGAGGGAGACGCAGGCTCCCTGCGGAGCAAGGAGCCCGATGTGGGACTCGATCCCAGGACGCTGGGATCATGACCTGAGCCGAAGGCAGCTGCTTAACCAACTGAGCCACCCAGGTGTCCCCAGGTTAGAGATTTTAAAAGAAATCAAAAAAGCTCTGTTAGAGTTGTATGAATGGGGTAATGGGTTTTCATATGTGGTCTCACTCGCTGCTCCCACTGATAAGATCCATGTAAATGAAGGTAAGGAGATGAACATCACCAGTTATTATCCTAAGTATAAATAATGTCTGTCTTTGGAAATTAAGAACAGAAGAACCCAGGTGCTGCAAAGAACCCAATTCAGTTGTCAACTAACAATATTCCTGAAACCTAGGTTTTCCTTTAGGAACATTTACTGTCCCATTTAAGGACAAGGTGGAAGCCACTCAGGTATGCTGCATTACCACCTCATATTTCACTTACCAAAAAAAGAAGGCGGGGGGATTTAGGGGCTAGAATTATCACTGACATACCATTTTCTTTAAATAATGGCAAGTTTTAAGCCAAAGACAGTGATTCCATTAAAAAAGTGAAAATAGGGACACCTGGGTGGCTCAGTTGGTTAAGCAACTGAGCTTAACTGGGATAGAGTCCCACATCGGGCTCCTTGCTCGGCAGGGAGCCTGCTTCTCCCTCTGCCTCTGCCTGCCATTCTGTCTGCCTGTGCTCGCTCGCTCTCTCTGATAAATAAAAAAAATCTTAAAAAAAAAAAAGTGAAAATGATATGAAAGTTTTGTGGGTTTGTTTGTTTTTAAAGATTTTATTTATTTGACAGAGAGAGATCACAAGTAGGCAGAGAGGCAGGCAGAGAGAGAGAGGAGGAAGGAGGCTCCCTGCTGAGCAGAGAGCCTGATGCGAGATTCGATCCCAGGACCCTGAGATCATGACCTGAGCCTTAGGCAGCGGCTTAACCCACTGAGCCACCCAGGTGCCCGAAAGTTTTCAGTTTTTAATTAAAGTCTTTGCATTCTGAGTGCATGCATTACTAGCATTTTTGGTTTTTTAAAGATTTATTTGAGGAAGAGCAAGAAAGTGTGGGGGGAGGAGCAGAGGGAAAGAAGAAAGATAATCTCAAGAGGACTCTCAGCTGAGAGCAGAGCCCCAGTGTGGGGCTCGATCCGTCAACCCTGAGATCATGACCTGACTGAGACCAAGAGTCAGATGCTCAACCAACTGTGCTACCCAGATGCCGCATTTACTGGCATTTTTAAGTGAAATTCTGTGGCAATTATGAACAAGTCAAAGCTTTTATCATCTTTTCTTCTATTTCATACCTTTTCTCTAATGCTCTCCTGCCTCTAAGTGGCAAGAGTCACTTTAGCTACTGTCCCTGAAAAAAACAGAACTACAGCCAGACAATGGAGAATTGGGGTTGGTAGACAGTTATGATCAAAATTGATTATGTTCCACTACTCTTGATTTCCAACATCAGAACTATCAGAATTCACTTTCCTTCAGATTCCTTCTTTTTTTGTCCTAATTAAATCTGTTACTCGGGCTGGTTTAATGGATATCAAATTAAGCCTGAATTTGGAAGCTTAACATCAACCTGTAGCTGAAAAAAAAAAGAAAAAAAAAAACAAAACAAATCTGAGGCTGACAGAACTAATTTTTATTGATAAAAAGCATAATTGTGTATTAAGACCACTAACAATGCATTGGATTTATTTTTCTGAAAAAGAAAATTATTGTGTATTTAAGAAATTTGTTGGATAGTGGTATTTAATTTAAAAAAAAAAAAAAAGATTTCCGGGATGCCTGGGTGGCTCAGTGGGTTAAGCCTCTGCCTTCGGCTCAGGTCAAGATCCCAGCATCTTGGGATCGAGCCCCATTCTGGGCTCCCTGCTTAGCAGGAAGCCAGCTTCTCCCTCTCCCACTCCCCCTGCTTGTATTTCCTCTCTCGCTGGGTCTCTATTAAATAAATAAATAAAATATTATAAAACAAAACAAACAAAAAAACCACAAATGATTTCCAAAAAGGATCATAAAAAATAACAAAAAGGCTATTTAATAACTGAACAAAATAGTAAAAGGCTTTTAGTTATAGTCATGCAATACCAAGGTAAAGATCTATGCTACTTCAACTATGTGACTAAGGCTTTGAAGGTAGGCAGCTTAAACTCTTAAATAAAGAAATTTAGCTACATACAGAAAACATGGCATTTATTTTATTTATTTTTTAAGATTTTATTTATTTGAGAGAGAGAGGGACAGAGATAGAGAAGAGAGAGAGCGAGAGAGAGAGAGCGTGTGCACAGGAATAGGGAGGAGAAGGTGGAAAAGATTCCCCCGGAGCAGGGAGCCTGATATGCAGCTTGATTCCAACACCCTGGGATCATGACCTGGGCCGAAGGCAGAGCCTTAACCAATTGAGCCACCCAATCCAAAAACATGGATTTTATTTCTAAAAATATTTTATTTATTTATTTGAGAGAGAGAATGAAAAAGAGATCATGGAGGGGAGAGGTCAGAGGGAGAAGCAGACTCCCCATTGAGCAGGGAGCCTGACATGAGACTCAATCCCAGGACTCTAGGATCATGACCTGAGCTGAAGGCAGTTGCTTAACCAACTAAGCCACCCAGGCACTCTGCAAAAACATGGATTTTAAATGTCTTTTGATGTCTTAACTAGTTTGTTAGGTACCTTGTTACTAGCCAGACTACTTAAATCTCAATCCCTGTTATTTCCCTTTATGAGGATGGCTGGTTACTTATTTAACAGCAGAGGCACAGAACCATGTTAGATATTACTTGAGGTTTTTTTTGGGTTTTTTTTTTGTTTTGTTTTGTTTTACTTAATAAAAGTTATCCGGGGATGCCTGGGTGGCTCGGTGGGTTAAGCATCTGCCTTCGCCTCAGTTCATGATCCCAGGGTCATCAGGCTCCTTGCTCAGTGCAGGGCCTGCTTCTCCCTCTGCCCCACTCCACACTTGCAGTCTCTCTCTCTCTCTCTGACAAATAAGTAAATAAAATCCTTAAAGAATAAAAATAAAATTAAGAAAATTCTTCCAAAAAATTCTTTGGTCACCTGGATGGCCCAGTCAGTTAAGCATCTGCCTTTGGCTCAGGTCATGATCCTAGGGTCCTGGGGCTGAGTCCTGCACCAGGCTCCCTATTCAGTGGCGAGTCTGCCTCTCCCTCCACATCTACTCCTGCTCACGCCTGCTCACTCACATTTTCTCTCTCTCTCTCTCAAAAATAAAGAAAATCTTAAAAAAAAATTCTCCTTAAAAGCACTACAAAAACTGCAATAATATTTAGTGAGCCTGTTACCCTCATTAGGTGAATTATAAAAAATATCCTTTGCTATGAGAAGCAGAAAGAAAAAATGCTTCTCCTTCCTCTTACCCTGTACTTCAAAACATCTTTTAAAAAACTTAATTATAGGCTTATTCTTTAAATTCTTCTTTTATCATTCAGCTATAGCCCTGATTACAGGTATAGTCCACAACATGTTTAACTGTTTATTTTTGCTCAAATATCCCAGCACCTCATAATGGATTCCTTGTCATCTAATCATTTTTTGTAACCTAAGACATGGCATATATAACCACTAATTTACATGTCTGCCTGGAGTAAATAACAAGGATGCTAAATATCACCAACTCGAAGGTTAAACAACTCGTCCAGACCAAGTCAGGAAATATAAAGATAAAATATGCACGTCTGCTATTATGGAGAGTTCCTTGAGCAATCCTTTGCACTGCAACTTTTAAAGAATTAGAAATAATGATTGATGTGACATAAAGAGCTGCCCTGAATCACATCAGATTTTAATACCTTTCTTGAGCCAACTAAAAAGAACATCAATCACAATGCTACCATTTCTGTATTCAGAATATATTCAAGTACTTCAAATTTGTCTCTGTTCATTTCTACTCAAATGAAACCTTTATCATCAAATGTATTTTGTTTTTAAATCCAAGCCCTCTAATGCAAATTTGGGTTAACAACCTTTAAAAACTGATTAAGCTGACTTAACTTACCCTTTGTCTGAAGTCTGAATCAGCATTTGGATTTAGCCCTAAAAGAGCCTGTTCATCCATCCCTGCTGCTATTCTTGGAGTTTTCTGATTACAACAGGCGTGCCCTCTGATCCCACAGAAGAATCCACAAACATCTGCACACACAAAAAAAAGAGAAAGAAAACAATACTTGATAAACAAAACTGACGCTTATCCAGAATATCATCGTAACAAGTGGATGACATTACGCAAAGAAGTGTAAATGTTGAAAGAACTTCTTTTGAAACTAACCCAAATTACAACTAAAGGAACATAAGTCTCAGAAGAAGGCGCCTACTAAATACTCCACAATGTGTAATTTCTAAAAATCTAACATATGGAATTAATGTTCTCAAATTTTCTTATTCTTCAGGATCAAGTATAGAAAGTAATTACTTTCTACTTTAAATAGAAGCATCTGATCTGTGTGGTATAATCATCCCCAGTACTTAAAAGTGCAACTCTGCAACTATATTAAAATACGACACATCTAGATTCTTATACTAATTTGCCTGTTTCCATTTACCAATATCACAAACCTTTAGTAAAAAAAAAAATAACTTAGAGTGGTTGACTAAATAGTTAACCTTGGAGTTCAATATCCTTACTTTAGAGTCTATCAAGTACTTCAAGATAAGTCAAATTAAAGAGGAAGGAGCAGAAGAGAGAAAAACCAGTCATTTAACTTTTAAACAACAGACAGGATAATTTTAGAAATTTATTTCAAAAACCATTTTTTTAGTCTTTGGAAAGCAATGCACTTTTTCATAGTGTAGGGTCTAACATTCTCAAATAAGAACACGATTAAGCCCCAAAAGGCAACTTAGTTTTTGATAGAACATATAACTGAGGGAACACGGAACAAATTCTAAATGATGTGAAAATCACATTTATTCTCTCAATGCCTATAAGGTAGGGAGAACATGCTTATTCCTCCATCAAAAGGCTGTAGGGCTTTGTGACTGTGTGTGTGTGTGTTTTAAAGATCATAAACCAAAGAGAAGATCAGAGCCTAAAGAAGTCAGGAGACTGAAAGCAGGGGCTGAGGGCGCATAGCATTTTGGAAACGGTGAGGCCAGTATCTGATCCAGGTTAGAGGACGCCAACTACAATATGCTTTTCTGTCTTCCCCTGGGCGTGCCTGAAACAAGTAAGTCAGGGTGTGCGCTTAGAGCCCTTTGAGGGAAAAGCTCAGCTTTCTCTTGTGATTACTATCATATGTTCAGACTACAGCAAGGCAGGACCCACTGCCCTCAGGGTTAAGATGCAAACTCTTTTGAATGACTCCTCACTATTCTGCACCCCAACCCTACAAGGCCAGTGGTATTCTGCCTTTCATCTTTGCACTCCTGCTTTTCTTGTTACTTGGTTAACCCCTGCCTGTCCTTCAAAATTCAGCTTAGAAGTCCTCTTTCAAGAACACTTCTTTGACCCCTATTGTCCAATTCTTCCAAACTGGATTAAATGCCCCTCTTAAGTGCTGCTATGTTGTCACCACTGCCTACTTACCAGTTTTCTCTCTATAATCTTAAAGGGAAAGACTGTCTTAAATATTCCTCATTATATCTCTAGGACATAGTACAACATAGACTTTGGGTCTGGAAATACCTGGGTTTGTACTCCAATTCAGTCATTTTCAAACTGGTGCCACATGGACAACTAGGAAATGTGAAAGAGAGAGCCCTAGAGAGGGGTCATCATAGAGATAAAATGGGAAAGACCATCTATCTCAAAAGTTGTAAAGACCTCGGTGAGATAGGTATGTAAAGGATGTCTAGCATATAGTGGGCCCTCAACAGATTATAATTCAGAGCTAGTCACATGAGGAATGGGAACTACTTAGAGCAGTCCAGATTTATCATTTCATACTAATAAACGGGCATTTGAATAGATGGGAAAATGCAAAAAAAGGCAGTGGTTTTCCTCCCCATCCTTGCCATAAATGACTAGAAAATTTGATGATTCCCTGGAAAAAACGCATATACAAAAAAGAAAATTTGAATTTCTGTGAAATCCCAGGTTAAAAAGTCCTATGGCGGGCACCTGGGTGGCTCAGTTTGTTAAGCATCTGCCTTTGGCTCAGGTCATGATCCCAGGGTGCTGGGATCATGCCAAGTAGGGCTCCCTGTTCAGCAAGGAGTCTGCTTCTCCCTCTCCCTCCGCTTTCTGCTCCCCCTGCCTGTGCAGCTGTCAAATAAATAAATAAAATCTTAAAAAAAAAAAAAGTCCCATGGGGCTCCTGGGTGGCCTCTCGTTTAACAGACTGCCTTAGGCTCATGCCCTGATCCCAAGGTCCTGAGATCTCTATCTTCCTGCTCCCTTCTCAGCAGCGAGTCTGCCTCCCTCTCCTGCTCCCCTCCCCACACTTGTGCTCTCTCAAATAAATAAATCTTTAAAAAAAAAAAAGTCTTAGAAAAGATTCCTTTAATTTAGGGAAAATTCCTTAAGCTTGGTCAAGTCACTTTAATTCTATCAAGAGAAACAGCACTGAAGAGAAACAGTTCTTAAAAAACCTGGCCAATAGACCAAAGGGGGTTGGGGGATGGGGAAAAAAAAAAAAAAACCTGGCCAATAAATAACCTAAGGAAACATAAACTTGTTACAGTTGTCAGTAGAGAAAGAATCCCCCACAGAGAAGGAATTTGCATAATAATCAATATGCAGTGCAACATATCCATAAAACGGTGAATTACCCACATGTGTGCAAACAACTTAAAAGTTACAACCTGTGCAAAAAAGGTAACAGTTCCCTCAGTTAAAGGTTGTGCATGAACACATAATGTTCTAACGTGGCACAGACGTGCAGGCTTAAACATTTGTTACAATGCGATAAACACTTCAATTACGCATCTAGTAAATGTTTTGGGAGAAGGTAAGCAACATACTTAAAATATTAAGCCCTAACTTTTCTTTGATAGCCATTAAATTAAAAAAAAATCAAACAATCAGGGGAAACTCCTCCACACCTACTAGAGATTGTTCAAAGACCAGGACTGAATCTTTCCAGTCTTTTAACACCACGCTGACAAGTCGCTTTAATAAAACGTAACTTCCCCCAGTAACAACTAATTAGCACTTTCAAAAAGTACTCTGTTTCTTCTGGTTACAGGGAAACATCACGCTTGCCTACCCTACAGAACTGTGAGGAAGGGAAGAGAAGAAATGGCGTGTCTGTGCTGGCAAATTACTACACAGAAATAACACTTTTCTCCTTTTTGTCCTGGGGCGGGGGTGGGGGGTGGGGGGTAGGCAAAGCAAGTTTGAGGTCTCTGCAGTTGAAACTGGAGGGACACGCTGTTTTTACAAATGACGCTGGCCACTTTTACTACATTAGCGGCCAGAGACGATGCCGACCCTCCTCGGCCGCCCTTGCCCCCTCCTCATCCCCTCTCCGTCCCTCCCCAAAGGAAGCCTCGTGGCAATTCGGGTGATGAAACACCCGGCAACGGGCGGCCACGCACTCGGGACGCGCTCCGCTGCTACGGCCGCAGCTCGTACCCACCCCCACCCAGTCCGCCCAGCCTCGGGGCGCGCCATGGAGGGCCCCCGGCCCGCACCCCTCCCCGGCGGGGGGCTCCCCGGGCCAGTCCGCCCGGCCAACTTCCCCGCAGCCTCGCGCGGACCAAGCCGGGTCCGAGTCCCGCCGCCCCCGAGCTCCGAGTCACCTTCCCTATCACTCCATCCCGCCTCCCCGCCTGCACTCCCGAGGGCTGGTCAGCGGAGCGGAGCGGCGCCGCACGCAGGGAGCGGGGAGAGCGGCCCTCGTCCTTGTCGCCGTCGTCCTCCGCCACGGCCGCAGCGCTAACGCCGGAGACCGAGCAGGCTGGGGCCGCGCGCCGCTCCGCGTCCCCTGGCGCCTTCTCTTGCGTGGCGCCCGGCCGGCAAGCTAGCAAGCGGGCGGGCGGGGTCGGCGCCCCAGGAAGGGAAAGAGCGCGAGGGGCCGGCTAACGCCGCCGCCGCCGCCTCCGTCGCCGCTGAGTCAGCGCGAAGCGCGCTCCCCGCGTCGGCGCCGCGCGGGCCAGCGCTAGCAGCCTCATGGAGAGTGCGGACGACAGCCCGCGGGCCCTGACCCGGAGCCTACAACTCCCGGCATGCAACGGGCAGGCGCCGCTTCCGGGCGCTCGCCGGGGCCTGTGGTGCATGCCGGGATGGGGCGTCCGGCACGAGTCCCTCCCACCCCGCTGAATCTCGCGTGGGTCCTCACCGCCGGTCAGGTGTGCTTAGAATGTTTCATAAGGGCTTCATTAGCTAGTTGGCAGGTTGGAGTACCGAGCTCTTGGGATCCAGATGACGTAGTCCAAACCACGTGTGATTTAGGCGTTTAATTGCTCTTCTATGGTTCCACGTGTTTAGGGGCCGGAAGTGTGAGGATCCTCTCAGGAGCGCTGAAAATTCCCAAGCTTCTCTTTAAACGTACTAGTATGTTACCGTTCACGAAGAGGAGAGCATCCTTAGGGAGTTCTACTCGTAAGTTACTTTTCTGGTACTGCTGCTTCGTTTATTCGGAGGCAGTATTGGCTCAAGGTGTCCGCATTTGAATCCCCACCCTAACCCAACCCTTTTCCCCTCCCACACTTGATCTCAGTTTCAGGCGCTTTACATAATCTTACCTGTACCTCCGTTTACTCATTTGTAAAATGGGGACAACAGTAGTACTGATCTTAAAGGGTTCTTGTGATGACTGGGAATAATATATGTTTGCACACAGTAAGTGCTCAATATTTAGGTTTCACTGTTGAGTATTTTCTACTGGTTACAGACTAGGTTGCAGTCCCTCAGACTACAGTGAGGAGCAAACAAAACTTGGGAAGGGAAATTCGGAAAAGAAGGAGAATACAATTAATGTAACAATTAAGCAGCTACATTTGTTTAGTGACCCACCGTGTGCAAGACACTACGACATGTATTTCATATATACAATATTTTCCATCACTTTTGCATCATGTTTGTAGTTTTAAAGTGTCAGGCGAGGATTCCTGTCCTATTTCAGTGTATCTTCAGAGTCTAGCACGTAGGACAGTGCCAGCCTGTAGTTAAAACTCAGTAAATATATAATTGCATAGATTGATTCTTACATTACCTGTGTCCGTCAACTATGGACTGTGAAAACCCAATATTAATCCTAGTCTGAGTGGCTCCAAAATCTTTAATATAGTCAGACTATGCATGCCCCATTTACCTATTATCTACAGCTTATCTATAGTTTATCTAATGACATTGGCCCTTTATGGTAGTTCAAATACCTAGGATTATAAAAATCTTTCAATTTTGAAAACTTACATTATTTTGTGTGTGTTTTTTTAAAGATTTTATTTATTTATTTGACAGACAGAGATCACAAGCAGGCAGAGAGAGGAAGGGAAGCAAGCTCCCTGCTGAGCAGAGAGCCTGATGCAGGGCTTGATCCCAGGACCCTGGGATCATGACCTGAGCCGAAGGCAGAGGCTTTAACCCACTGAGCCACCCAGGTGCCCCCAAAACTTACATTATTTTGAAATAAAGAAGCACTTGGTGGAATCCAACCAAAGAGGACCAGAAACGGTTATTAAATTTGACTACTTTACAGTCTGGCTTTCTCATCTCAGACTAACATAAAATGCCAGCTACTAAAGTGGTTCATAGGGATGCCTGCGTGGCTCAGTTGGTTAAGCATCTGCCTTCCTCTCAGATCCTGATTCCAGAGTCCTGGAATGGAGTAGGAATCCCTGCTCAGCGGCGAGCCTGCTTCTTTGCCCTCCCTCTGTCTGCCTGCTCCACCTGTTTGTGCTCTCTCATTATCTCCATATCAAATAAAGTCTTTTTAAAAAAGTTTATAAATAAGACATTTTAATTTAAAGCATGTATACTTGCATATAGCGTTTTTACATATTAATTGCCAACGTTTTGGAGCATTTATTATGTGCCACAAATAGCTTTAAGTGTTCCTAAATTAATCCTCACAACAATTCTATGAGGTACTATCATTATCTATGAGGTACTATAAGGTACTATCATTATCTGTATTTTATAGATAAGGAAACTGAAAATAGCAGAGCTGAGATTCAAACCCACTTCATATGTACTCAAAGGTTGTTATCTCTAGGTGGTGAGATTGCAGATGATTTTTTTTTTCATTGTACATTTTTGGATTTAAAAAAAATCCTCCATGATGTGATGTTATGAGCACAGGTATTATATAAGACTGGTGAATCACTGAATTGTACCTCTGAAACTAATAATACCTTATATTAATTAATTGAATTTAAATTTTTAAAAAAGTAAGTAAGTAAATAAATAGGCCAAAAAAAAAAAAATCATCCACAGTGACCATGTAGTATTTTCATAATTAGGAAAACATTTAAAAAAACGCAAAACTACTTTAATAAAAGGAAAAAAGAGATAGTTTCATTCACTCTTTGAGCATTTATAAATGCTATGTCCCTTGGGAAGCATTTCCAGATTTCTTCAACCAGGTCTGTTTAATTGTTTTTTTGATGTTGCTTTTTTAAAATCCTCTTTTATGTCATGAATATATCTTAATATGTTTTGTTTTGTATTAAATTTGTGTGGTTGTCTTTCCTGTGACTCAATTCTTGAAGATTGAAAAATCTTATTTTGATTCTGTTTATGGATAGTGATTTCTCAGTAAATATTTGTGAAATGCATTAAATTGAATTAAAAAAAATGCAACTGTGAGCTGTTAACCACTGAGTTCTGTGTCAACTTCTCTTCCTCACATGCTTCATCTTGATGCTTGTTAAGTCCCGTGCCATTGTCACCAAAAGCTCACTCATTCAAGATGGGTTTTCTGGCAGAGAACGAAATTGAAAAATAGGTCAGGTAAGCTGTCTTTACTTGTTCTAGTCCAATCATTGATTTTTCTTAGAGAAAGTGGGTGTGAGGCAGGAAGCCTCAGGCAGAATAGAGCATTGAAGCATTATTTAGTATAGGAAAAAGTTTTTTATTTTTTATCCAAAACATGGTATAGTCCCTTAGGCTTCATTATAATGACATCTCTCCTCCATGTCAGTTGATTGCTAATTGTTAATAGTTACTTAAATAGTCAGTACCCATTGATACTGAATAGAAACACCGAGAGATTCCTAAATCAGACACCTTTAAATATTCAGTTTCTATTTACCTACTACAGATATGGGGTACTATTACCCCATTTCACAGATGGGAAAATTAAGGCACTAAGAAATTAAAGTAACTTGTCTAAGATCATTTAGCTCCTGAATGTGAGAGCTGAAATTTGAACCCGGGTCATCTGGCTCTACGTTCCTGTGCTCATAACTACAGCCCCTTTAAACTAGTTGAATCGACCATACCTCAACCTAAGGCTGCTCTGTTCTGGTGAATGTTCTTCTGGTTAATGAAAGTGCCTTGGGGATTAGTTCTGGGTAAGTAATGTTCCATTACTTTTGATAGTTTCATCAAGAAACACCTATTAAGTGCTCGATTGCACAGGAATTGTACTAAATGGTTCTTGAGTTTAGGTGGACTTAGAGTAATTGCCCATCTTGGATATATGTACATCAATTATCCACACAAAGCTTACCAAAAGATAAGGAAATACAAATTATGAATATGTGTCTATATACTTTTAAAATTCATAATTCATTGCATTTGATCCCCATACCAATTCATTGGTTAGCCAGGCAAGTATTGGTAGTTTCATTTTACAGATAATGAAACTGAAGTCAAAAAAGGTTCAGAGACTTTCCAGAAATCTCACAGATACTGAATAAGGGGGTTTGCGCTGTAATCCAGTTCTCTTGACTCCAAATCCAAATCCTAACTCCAAATTTGCGCAGCTCCAGATAGCAAGGTTTCATTCTGGGGGACAGGAAGAGTCCTGTTTTGTGGCTCAGGGGTCCCGCATATGGAGGGATTTGAGACCAGGTGTCTGGTTATGGATGCCTGAAATCCCAAATTAGGGTTAGGATTAGGGTTTAGGAGCATGGCAAGCCAGATCTGCTGGCTGTGGTGCAAGCTACCTTGGGGGTTCAGATGAGGGAGAGCTCAGGCTGAGTGTCAGAATGTGCATTAGTGTCCATGGCGGGCCTCCAAAAGTGGGAGTGGCCTTGGGAGCCGTCCAAAATTCTCCTAATCTGGGGAGTTTGTGTAGCTCTATAGGGCATGGTTTCCTTCTGGAAGGCAGGCAGAGTCCTGTGGTTTTAGCTCTGGAGTCTCCAATCTAGAGGGCTTGTGGACTCTCAGGACCATTGCCTGAAAACCCAAGTTAGGGTTAGGGATAGGACCTAGGGCATGGCAGGTCTGATTTGCAGACGCTGAGGCGAGCTCCCTGGGATCCGAAGTTAGGGCAGGTGTCAGGCTATCATTCAGGCTGGAGTTTGTGTCCATGAGGGCCACTGAACCTGCAGGAGACCTAAAGGGGCCATGAAGGTTTTTACCCCTCTGGGTGTTTGCACAGCTCCAAATAGCAAGGTTTCATTCTGGGGACAGGGGGAGTCCTGTTTTGTGACTCAGGGGTCCCCCATATGGAGGAATTTGAGACCAGGCCTCTGCATATGGATTCCTGAAAACCCAAGGTAGGGTTAGGATTAGGGCCTAGGGCCATGGCAGGACTGATCTGCTGGCTATGGGGTGAGCTACCCAGGGAGCTGAGTTGAAAACAGGGCTCAGGCTAAAGGTCACAATGCAGGTTTGTGTCCATGATGTCTCCAAATGTGGGGGTGGCCTCAGGGGCAATGTAGGTTTTTCCTACTCTGAGGTTTTCACACAGCTCCAAATAGCATGGTTTCCTTCTTGGGGTTAGGAGTTCTGTATTGTGGCTCAGGGGTCCTCCATATGGAAGGATTTGAAACCAGGCTTCTGGGGACAGATGCCTGAAAACCCAACCTACGGGTTAGGATTAGTGCCCAGGGGCATGGCAGGCCCTATCTGCTGGCTGTGAGAGGAGTTACCTTGGTGGCTGAGTGGAAGGTAGGGCTCAGGCTGAGTGTCAGAATGGCATTAGTGTCCATTTGGGCCTCAAACAGAGGGGGTGGCCTCGGGGTCCACACAGGTTTCTCCTAATCTGGGGGTTTCATGCAGCTCCATAAGGCATGGTTTCCTTCTGGAGGGCAGGCAGAATCCTGTGGTGTGGCTCCAGGGTCCCCAGTAGGAGGGCTTGTGGGCCAGGACTCTGGGGACCAAAGTCTAAAAACCCAGGCTAGGGTTAGGGTAGGGCCTAGGGCATGGCAGGCCTGATCTGCAGACGCCGAGGTGAGCTCCCGGGGATCTGAAGTTAGGGCGGTTGTCAGTCTGTGGCTCAGGCTCAGTGTGTGTCCATGAGGGCAGTTGAATATGAGGGTGGCCTTAGGGTGCCTCCTGACATTCAGAGGTGACCAGGACTGCATGTGCACCCATCCTTTAGAGCACTTTCCTGGCTCCCTGGGGGCAGAATTGAGTTAGGGTGTGAGCCCGAGGCTCAGGCTCGGGCTTTCTTTTGGTTTCTTTTTCTTCTTTTTTTCACTGGAGGTGAAGATTGCCTGAGGTGGATGTGCAGGTTTCTCCAGCTCTTGAGTGTTTCCCACAGCTCCCAATGGCACGCTTTCCTCCTGGGTGGCAGGTGGAGTGCTGCGGTATGCCTCAGGGGTCCCCAATCTGGAGGGCTTGAGGGCCAGGCTTCTGGGGATAGAAACCTGAGAATCCAACCCAGTGTTAGGTCTTGGGCCTGGGGCATGGCAGGCCCCACCTGGTGGTGCTGAGGCTGGCTCCTGGGGGGCTGAGTGGAGGGCGGGTTTCACCGGCATCCGGAGATGACTGGTACCACATGTGCACCCGCCCTTTAGAGGGCTTTCCTGTAGGTTTTGGGTGACACCACTTGGGACCCCAGGCTGGGCCCAGGCGTCTCCCCCATAGGCCCCTGCCACTGGTATTGAGTTCGCAGGAGCTTTCTGGCCAGTTCTCATGAGCTTTCTGCCCAAATTGACATCACAAGCAGAAAGCTCATGAGAATTAGGCGGCATTGGATGGGGATTCGGCCCATGTCGGCCCCATGCTGAGAGCGCTTTCTTGCTAGGTGTGTGCTACGGCCTTGCCAGAACTCAAGCTGGGCCCATCTGGCTTCCAGAAGCCCCCTGCAGAGGCGAGCTCCCCCAGGATGAATTTGAGTTAGGGTGTGAGACTGAGCCTCAGTCTCTGGCTTCTTTTGGCAGAAGGGGGCGCCAAAGGTGAGGGTGGCCTGAGGTGGGTGTTCGGGATTCTCCAGCTCTGAGTGTTTCCCGCAGCTCCCAACGGTAAGGTTTCCACTTGGGTGGCAGGTGGACTGCTGGTGTGTAGCTCAGGGGTCCCCACTTGTGGAGTGCTTTGGGGCCAGTCCTCTTGGGATGGAAGCCTGAAAACCCAACCTAGAGCTAGCGAAATGGCCTAGGGGCATGGTGGCCCGATCTGCTGGTGCTGAGGCGGGATCCCCGGTTGTGATTTGAGAACAAGGGTGACGCTCTGCATCAGGCTCCAGGTTGGTATACAGGGGCGGCTGCTGAATTTGGGGGTGGCCTCTGGGCGGCATGCAGGTTTCTCTCGGTCTGAGGGTTCTGAGCAGTTCCAAATGGCAGTTTCCATGTGCGAGGAAGGCAAATTCCTGGGGTGTGGTTCTGGAGTCCGCAATCTGGAGGGCTTGGGGGACAGGCCCCTGGGAACAGAAGCCTGAAAATCCAACCCAGGGTTCGGGTTAGGGCCTAGGGGCATGTCAGGCTCAATCTGCCAGTGATGAGACCGGCTCATCACTGAGTAGAGGGAGTTTTTGGCCATGAGTGTGCCTGGCTTTAAGAGCGCTTTCTCGCAGGGCTCTTTCTGCGACCACTCAGGACCTTGGACCATGCCCAGGCGGCTCCCTTGAAGGGCTGCGCAGCTCTAAGGGAGTTCGCTGGGGGTTTCTGGCCAATTCTCACAAGCTTTCAGCCCAAATTGATATTGATTTGAGAATTGGCCAGCATTGTGCAGTGATTCAGGGCACGTTCACACCTGCTGTTGAGAGCACTTTCTGCTTAGGTGTGTTGCAAACATCCTGGAATTTGGGCTGGGGACACCCAGTTTCATGGGTGGTAAAGTCGGAAGGAGAGTGTTTGGGAATTCTCCTGGATAGAGGCATGCTTGTGGCTTCAAGGGGTTTCGTGTCAGCTACCCTGGGGTGAATTTCATGCCTGACACTGGGTGAGTCAGGTTACCTCACAGGTTTTCCATTTCCTCCTTAGGAAATTGCTGGCAGGTAATGTTCAGCTTGGAGCAGAACCCTCCTGCACGGTCAGTGGGCATGCAGGCTGTTGCAGCCACTCTGGAAAAGAGTATGGTGGTTCCTCCAAAAGCTAAAAACTGAACAACCCTAGGATCCAGCAAATGCAATCCTAAGTATTTACCCAAAGGACACAAAAATGCACATTCAATGGGGCACAAGCACCGTGATGTTTATAGCAGCATTATCAACCATAGCGAAACTATGGAGGGAGTTCCAATGTCCATTCACTGAAGAATGGAGAAAGAAGATGTGGGTGATCTATATCTATATCTATATCTATACACAGTGGAATAGGACCCAGCTTCAAAAAGAATGAAATCTTACCATCTGCAAGGATGTGGATGGCTCTATAGTGCATTAAGCTGAGCAAAATCAGTAGGATAAGACCAATAGCCAATGACTTGACTTCTGTGGAATTTTCAGAAAGAAAACAGATGAGCATAGTGAGGGGAGAGAGATAGGCCAATGAGGAAACAGACTCCACCTTAGAGCACAAACTGAGGGTTTGTGCTAGAAGGCAGGGGTGTGGGGGGAAGGGTTGAATGGGTGATGGCTATTAGGGAGGGCACTTGCTGTGATGAGCTCTGGGTGTTCTGTGCAGGGGAGGAATCACGAAATCCTATCCCTGAAGCAAAGGCATTACCACTGCACAGAAACGAATTGGAATTGAAGTCAATGAAAAAAAGAAGACCACGTTCTGCTTTATGAAGAGTGAGGTAAAAATGGAGTGATTTTCACTCTCCTATTCTGTAGAGGGTCATTTTCAAACACACTGTGGTAGGATACACTAGTTTCTTATTATATAAGGAGCCCTCAGAACGCTGCAGTGAAAGATTCAGATCTCAGAGCATGTACATGTTCCATTCATATTTTACTTACAGTTTGCCCAGGTACAAAGGTAAGTGGAGAGAAATAGGACGGAAGAGGAAAGGAGGTGTTAAGCACTCAGGAGGTAGCCTTTTCCATTTCTCATGAAAGACTTGGGACAGTGTAATTTTGGAAGAAGGAGGGGGGATCCCAGAGTGTTAACGGCAAATGGGAGTTCCAGGTCTGCCTGGAGCTGACAGTGGTCCCTGAGGTGAGCTGAGCTAAGGGCCTGCAGGCCCCATCTGCCAGGGCTGAAGCGGGTTCCCTGGGGTGCTGAGTTGAGGGTGGGGTCAGGCGGAATGTCAGGCTGTGGGTTTGTAACCAGGCTGCTGCAGAAGGTGGGGTTGTCCTCAGGGGGTATGCAGGTTTCTCTGGCTCTGAAGGGTTCTGCACAGCTCCAAATGGCACAGTTTCCATCTGGGTGGCAAGCGGACTCCTGGGGTGTGGCTCTGGGGTCCCAAATCTGGAGGGCTTGGGGGAGGCCCCTGGGGACAGAAGCCTGAAAATCCAACATCGGGGTTGGGATAGGGCCTAGAGTCATGGCAGGCCCGATCTACCAGTGCTGAAAACGAAACCGCAGGGGCTGAATAGAGGGAGGGTTTGACCACCCGTACATCTGGCTTTTAGAGCGCTTTCTCGCAGGGTTCCTGCCACGACCACTTGGGACCTCAGGCCAAGCCCAGGCAGCTTCGCTGAAGGCCCGGGCAACCGGAAGCGAGTTGTGCCAGGGGTTTCCAGCCAAATCTCATGAGCATTCTGCCCAAATCGACATCGATTTGGACTGAGAATTGGCTGGTGTTGCATGGCATTTCGGGCCGCGCTCCGGGCCAGGATGAGAGTGTTTGTGGGTAGGTGAGTGCTGCAGCCATGGGAGACTGCAAGCCAGTCCCATGCAGCTCCCGGAGCCGCCCTCCTCACCCCCCCAGCCCCCACCCCCCCACCCCCGCAGAGGCAGAGTTGATTTAGGGTGTGAGCCTGAAGCTCAGGCTCTGGCTTTTTTTTGGCAGAATGGGGCACCGACAGTGAAAGCGGCCTGGGGTAGGCATGCAGGTTTCTCCCGCTCTGTTTCCCGCAGCTCCCAATGGCATGGTTTCCTTCTGCGTGGCAGGCGGAGTCCTGCAGTATGGCTCAGGGGTCCCCAGTCTGGAGGTCTTGAGGGCCAGACCTACTGGGGATGGAAGACTGAGACCCAACCCAGGTTTAGGGTTCAGGCCTAGGGTTGTGGCAGGCCCCACCTGCCAGTGCTGAGGGCTCCCAGCGGGGCTGGGTAGAGGGCCTGTTTGGCCCAAGTTTGTAGGGGAAGGGGCTGCACATGCGCCTGCCCTTTAGAGCGCTTTCCTGTAGCCTTCGGGCGACACCACGTGAGACCCTGGGCCTTCACCAGTAGGTTCCTCCATAGGCCCCTGCCACAGGAAGCGAGTTCATCAGGGCATTCAGGCCAATTCTTACGAGCTTTCTGCCCAAATCGACATCAATTTGGGCAGAAAGCTCGTGAGAACTGGCTCGCGTTGGGTGGCATTTCGGGCCACACTCCGGCCCTAGATGAGAGCATTCATCAGTAGGTGCATGTTGTGGCCATGCGAGGTGGGTTGCTTGGCCCACCTGGCTTCTGGAGGCCCCCCACAGAGGTGAGCTTCCTGGAGGCAGAGTTGAGTTAGGGTGTAAACCTGAGCCTCAGGCACAGGCTTCTTTTGGCAAAAGGGGCTCGGAAAGTGAGGGTTGCCTGAAGTGGGCGTGCAGGTTTCTCTTCTGTGAATGTTTCCCGCAGCTCCCAGAGGTACACTTCCCTCCTGGGTGGCAGGCTGAGTCCTGCGGTATGCCTCAGGGGTCCCCAATCTGGAGGGCTTGAGGGCCAGGCCTCTTGGACGAAAGCCTGCGAACCCAGCTCAGGGTTAGCGTTAAGGCCTATGGTCATGGCAGGCCCCATCTGCCAGCTATAAGGCAGGATCCTCAGAGGGGAGAGTAGAGGACAGGCCTGGCCTGCGTTCAGAGGCCATCCACGCTGCAATTGCACTTGGTGTTTAGAGGGCTTTCTTGCAAGCTTCGGCCCACGACTATGTGGGACCCCCGTGACTGGCCAATGCGGCCCCCCCAAATGCCCTCACCGCCGAAAGCTAGTTCACTGGGGTACACAACCAGTCCTCACAAGCTTTCTGCCTAAATCGACATTCATTTGGGCAGAAAACTAGTGCGAATTGGCTGTTGTTGTGAGGTAAAACTTGATGCATGCCCACCCAGTGTTGGGACATGTATGACTGTGGTCCGGGTCCAGGCGGCTTCCCTGTTGGCCACCAGGGACGCGGGCTCCCTGGGGTCAAATTTAAGGGAGGGGGGAGGCTGAGCTTGGGGCTCTGGGTTTGTTGCCAAGGGTGGCACAGAAGGTGGGGGTGGCCTGAGGATGGCATGCAGATTTCTCCAGTCTGAGGGTTTTGCACAGGTCCCAATGGCACAGTCTCCTTCTGGGTGGCAGGCAGAGTCCTGGAGTGTGGCTAGGGGTTCCCAATCTGGAGGGATTGGGGACCAGGCTTCTGGGGATGGAAGACTGACAACCCAAACTAGAGTTAGGGTTTGGGCCTCAGTGCATGGCAGGCCCTATCCGCCATCACTGAGGCGGGGTCGCTGGGGAGCTGGTTGGAGGGCATGGTCAAACCAGGTGTCAAATCTGGGTTTGTGGCCTGGGGGGCCGCTGAGTATGGGGGTCACCTCTGGGGTACATGCAGGATTCTCCTGCTCTGAGGGTTCTCTGCAGCTTCAAAGGGCACGGTTTCCTCGTGGGTGGCAGGTGAACTCCTGGGGGTATGGCACAGGGGTCCACTATCAGGATGGGTTGGGGACCAGGCCTCTGGGGACGGAAGCCTGAGAACCAAACCCAGGCTTAGGGTTAGGGCCTAGGGGCATGGTGGGCCCATCTGTCAGGGCTGAGGTGGGCTCCACAGAAGACTGAGTACAAGAAAGACTTGGTCAGCAGTCGGAGGTGATCCTGGAGGATTTCTGGTCCCCCTAGCACACCCCAGTCCTGAGTGTCCCCTGTGGTGGCACTTGTCACACAAGACTGTCATTTGTTGTTTCTTGGTCTGTCCTTTCTGCTTGGAGTAGATCTCTCTCACAGATGCCTGGCTGGATGGCAGGCAGATGAATGGTTTTGGGATTTTTGGTCCTGGAACAGCAGGCGCCCTCAAAACCCTGATGATGGGCAGGGGGAGTCTCTGTCCTTCTGTGTGCCCCCAGCCTCAGTGGGATCTAGTGCCCAGGACAAGGGACGGGAGTCCTCCCAGATGAAGTTTGTTCTATGAAAGTGGCTTCCTTCTGAGATCACTAGGCAACCACATTGCATGGCCGTTCCTGCATGGGAGTTGCAAGAAGCAGGCTGGTGTCATGGGGTATGGGGTGTTTCGTGGAGGCTTGTCAAACCTCAGGAGGCTTGTCACATGTTCCAACAGGGCAACATCAGGGTGTGTGCTCTGCCTACCCCATGACCCCCGGGGGCCCTGGGGGCATCTAGCTCCGGAGGATCTACAGAAATGCAGACTGGCCTGAGCAGAGCCTTAGTGATCTGTCTTCTTGGTTCCTGGGTGTGGCTCTTTCTGTTTCTCCAGGCTGTTGATTCTCCTTTGTTTTCCTCTGAGCAGCACCATTTTGCACTGTTTTATTGGTGTGGATTCAGTGCTGGTAGTTCAGACAAATTCTTCCTGAAAAGAAGGGGAATAGAAGCCATCCTTGTTTCCTAAGCAGACCAGAGCTGATTCCATAGTCACAGCCCTTTCCCAGGCCCCTGGGCCTTTACGTGCTCTCCAAGGCTGAGATACTAGAAAAAGTCTTCTATTCTTAACAGGTTGAAAGAAAGAATTAGTTTCATTTTTAAAAAATTCAACAAATTCACACTTTTCCTCATTTCTGCCATGATCTGCAGACATTGAATGAACAAGGTTTGATGGGGTGAAGGAAGAATGGGCTTTACAGTGGGATTTGGGGCACTGTTGACTCACCGCTGCCCCCGTGTGGTCACTCTCCAGATAGCAGTGGCCCAATGGGTCCCGATTTATAGGATTCAACGGAGAATAGTAAGACTGAAGAAGGTTGGTCCCTGAAGTCCTTAGCTTCTAAAAACCATCCTCTAATTTATGAGCGGCATTCTACATCGAGTATCTCTTAACTAGATATGAGGGTTAGGGTCAGGGTCAAGTTACATACATTAACTAGGGACAGCTTTTTGTATGCCAATCTTACCTGCCTAAGGTGCTTTTTTTTTTTTTTTTAAAGATTTTATTTATTTATTTGACAGAGAGAAATCACAAGTAGATGGAGAGCCAGGCAGAGAGAGAGAGAGAGGGAAGCAGGCTCCCTGCGGAGCAGAGAGCCTGATGCGGGACTCGATCCCAGGACCCTGAGATCATGACCTGAGCCGAAGGCAGCAGCTTAACCCACTGAGCCACCCAGGTGCCCCCTAAGGTGCTTTTTAAAAAATACAGCGGGAGAGGATATAGTCACCAAAGCACTGAGCACATGACCTGTCCCCAGAAATAGGTCACTGCACATAACTATTGTTTCATTTTAGCTGAGGACCAGGAGGTCCTCTAAGGCCTTGGCAGGTAGCATCTGTGGCCAGCTGGCCGTCTCCCCCCCGACAGCGACACGCAGCTCAGCCCATCCTCTGCTCTGCTCAAGGGCAGCAAACAGACAGACCAGGTGCAGGTGGGACTCTCTCCTGTCAGGCATGGCTTGCTTCTGACAGCTATACAAGTGGGCCAGCTCACATGCACATGATGTATTCCCTTGGTTCCTTGCTATCGGCCTCCCCTTCTGTCACCCCGGTCCTGAACCTTTAGCTCCTGTGAGAAATTGGGTTTGCAGATTTCTGTTGACCATCGAAGTGTAGATCTGTGTTGCCTTTCTTCCCTGTCCTGGGGTCAGAGAGGAAGTCGGGAAGAGTCATCCTACTCTGAAAGCAGCCAAAAGAAAGATCAAGTGTGCTCTGCCCTGGCACCTCAGGTTTGAAAGCCATGGCCAGCTACGTACTTCATGCTCTACACGATCAGCTTTAGGGACTCACGGTCGCATGTGACATGAAATCATACTGAAAGAAATCTTGTGACCAAACTCTTGCCTTGCAGAAGACAGTTTAGGGACACTGCCCCATGCCCACGCTGTTATTTCCAGTCTAGCCAAAGCCCAGTCACACTGACACATGTGCCCAAGGGCACATCTGTGACATCCTCCTGGAGCACCCATGGTCCCCTTACCCCCCGGTATGGCCAACCCTGCACACCCCCAGTCCTCCCAAGCATCCCCTGTCATGATCGCCCTCCTGGAGTGTTTCCTGTCCCCCTACCCCCAGGTCTGGCCAATGCTGCACACCCCCAGGCCTCTTGAGTATCTCCTGTTATGCCACTTGTCACACAAGGCTGTCATTTGTTGTCTCTTGGTCTGTCCTTTTTGCTTGGAGTAGATCTTTCACAGATGCCTGGCTGGAATGGCATGCCTGGTGAATGAATGCTTTTGAGATCTTTGATCTTGGAACAGCAGGCATCCCTCAGAACCCTGATGAGCATGGGGAGTCTTTGTCCTTCTGTGTGTCCTCAGCCTCGGTGGAACCTAGTGTCCAGGACAAGGGTCTTGGGCGTCTTCCCAGATGAAGTTTGTTCTGTGAAGGTGCCTTCCTTCTGAGGTCACTCTGCAGCCACGTTGCATGGCTGTTCCTGTAGGACGGAAAGCATGCTACTCTATTATATTCTCCTTGCACACTGTGCCTACCAAAGAGGAAACACATGCTCACTCTCACACGTTTACACTTACACCTCCATTTCTGAGCATCACTACCCTGTAAACGATAGTGAATTCCTGTTGGGCGGCAGACCTGTAGACGTGCCATTCCAGGTGTCAGTAGAGGAGGATGGAGATGGCGTTGTGGCTAAAGGGATGGACGCCCTTGCCTCTGGGGGTGAAGAAATTAGATTTGACCCAGATGGCACTATGTTCTACTCAAAGAAGGGACATGATCCTAGGATCTTTGAGACCAGGGATCGGCACAGACTTTTCTGGGAAGTCTTCTGTAAAGATTTTCTGTTAGGTGTTGCAGTCCATGGGGTGTTTCTGACAATGACTCCACTCTTGCACTGTGATTTGAAAGCAGCCACAGACTGTCCATAACTAATGTTCCAGACACACTTGATTGCAAGAATATGGGGGGAGGTCCCATTTGGCCCATGGGTGATAGTTTCCCACATCCCAGATCTGCAACACGATGAATGAAGAGGGAGAGGTCTCTTCTTTTCCAGGGGCAGAGTGGGAAGACACTGGCATCTTTCCTGTCTGACCCCGGCCCCTGTTGGTGAAAGCAAAAAAAGATGATAGTGAGATTGGCTAACAATGAAGGCTCAGGAATTCCCTCCCCCTCCCCATTTCTCTCTAGGCCTCGAGCTTCCCACAACACATTTGTCTGTGGTTGAATTCCATGTAGGTATTGTTTGGCTGGGTCAGTCAACAAGGCCTGGTGGGTATATCTTGCGGGTTCTACACCACACAGATGCTCATCTTTTTTTTTTTTTTTTTTTAAATATTTTATTTATTTATTTGACAGAGAGAGATCACAAGCAGGCAGAGAGGCAGGCAGAGGGAGAGGAGGAAGCAGGCTCCCCGCTGAGCAGAGAGCCCGATGCGGGACTCGATCCCAGGACTCTGAGATCATGACCTGAGCCGAAGGCAGAGGCTTAACCCACTAAGCCACCCAGGCGCCCCCAGATGCTCATCTTGTTTAGGCCAAGACCATGAGCACATTTGGGGTTCTGCTGAGTTAGCGGAGGATCTAGCATGTGTGGGCTTCAGGACAAGTCTGACTGAGCCCTCAGCAATGTTATGGAGCAACTGGCTGCCTGGGCCCTCAGTGGCACCGGCACAGGCCTGGCCTACGCCACTTGTGCTGTCACAATGGAGAAGCCTAGCTTTTTCCATCTTCCTCTACCCTCTGTCAGCATGTGGGTTTCCCACCAACCATGTCTTTGCAGACAAACTCTGAGAGGGCCCATGGCTTAGGACTCCACTGACCTCTCAGAGTCTCGTTATAACCACTGCCGGAGGTTTCTGTGGCCCTGACATGGACTTTGTTCCCACAATATGCCCAGTGAAGAGTCCCAGGAAGGTCTGGGGGTCCAGGAAAGATCAATGGGTATTTGTGGCTGTAGCTAAAGCCAGTTTTGGGGATCATACTAGAGGCCATCTCCCATCTCGGTCTGGCTTTTTTGCTGATTGCCAGTACGACTTAGGAGAGTACCTTCATTGGAGCTTGAGGCTCATGCTTTCTAAAAGGAGAAGACGTTTTTAGATGAATTTATTCATTCAAGACGATGGAATGAACTCCTAAGAAGTTCTGGGCAGTCTCTAAGACGGATTCTATCTCAGGGGTTCTGACTTCCATCATCCCTGCTCCTATGCAGTTCCCCCAGTGGACACAATGGCTGTTCCATGGAGATTCCCCAGGGCAACATTGGACTAGCTAGTGTCTTCAGGCTATACCCCCAGGCCATCTGATGTGGCTGAGGGGCCATGAACAATTCTGAGCCTAAACCAAGGTTTTGGCTGTGCTGCCTTACTTGCACACAAATAGCAGTGTCTGGCTCAGGCCGTCACTGCCACCGCTGAGCTGGCTTAGTGAGGACCTTGCCCAGGACACTAGCCCCATGACACTGTGAGGGCACAGCGACGTCAGGCAATGCGACAAGGGATTCTACATCGGTGTAGATGATGCGAGGTACAGTTTCACAGCAAACATGACAGAAAACATTTAAATGACAGAATAGGAAGTAGTTCAATGTACTCTCTATGAGGGCAGTGATGGGAAAAGTGAACCATGGAGTCAGAAAGGGGAATGGGAGTTCCAGGAAGCAGGCTGGAGTTGTCAGGGGGTAGCGGGTGTCTCGTGGAGGGAGGGATCAGGAGGCTCATCAGAGGTTCCAACAGGGCAGCATCAGGGTGTGTGCTGGACCTGACCCCAGACCCCCAGGGGCACTGGGGGCATTCTAGCTCCAGAGGATCTACAGAAATGCAAACTGGCCTGAGTTTTTGTAATTTGGGAGTGAAGTCTTGCGTTTCCACATAAAGTATGTCATCTGGGAAGAGAGAGTTTGACTTCTTTGCCAATTTATATGCCTTTTATTTCTTCTTGTAGTCTGATTTCCGAGGCTAGGACTTCTAGTACTATGTTGAACAGTAGTGGTGAGAGTGGGCATCCCTGTTGTGTTCCTGCTCTTAAGGATAAAGCCCTTATCTTTTCCTCATTGAAAATGGTATTCGTTGTGGGCTTTTCATAGATGGTTTTTAGGAAACTGAGGAATATCTCCTCTATCCCTACTCTCTGAAGAGTTTTAATCAGGAAAGGGTGCTGATTTGTATCAAATGCTTTTCTGCATTAATTGAGAGGATCCTATGGTTCTTGTCTTTTCTTTTATTTATGTGGTCTGTCCTGTTGATTGATTTGCCAATGTTGAACCACACACTTACATCCCAGGAATAAATTCCAGTTGGTCATGATGGATAATCCTTTTCATGTACTGTTGGATCTATCAGCTAGGATCTTGTTGAGTATTTTGGCACCCATGTTTATCAGGGATATTGCTCTGTAATTCTCCTTTTTAATGGTGTCTTTGCCTGGTTTTGGGATCATTGTAATGCTGGCCTCATAGAACGAGTTTGGAAATTTTCCTTCTGCTTCTATTTTTTGAAACAGCTTCATAAGAATAGGTATTATTTCTTCTTTGAGTGACAGCCTTTGCTGGATATGGTATCCTTGGCTGCATGTTCTTCTCATTTAGTATCTTTTTTTTTTTTTTTTTTTTAAGATTTTATTTATTTATTTGTAAGAGAGAGAGAGAGTGAGAGCAAGCACAGGCAGACAGAGTGGAAGGCAGAGTCAGAGGGAGAAGCAGGCTCCCTGCGGAGCAAGGAGCCCGATGTGGGACTCGATCCCAGGACGCTGGGATCATGACCTGAGCCGAAGGCAGCTGCTTAACCAACTGAGCCACCCAGGCGTCCCTCATTTAGTATCTTGAATATGTCTTGCCAGCCCTTTCTGGCTTGCCAGATCTCTGGGGACAGGCTGACGTTATTCTGATACTCCTCCCTCCATCCATCAGAAATCTCATCCCCAGGCTGCTTTCTTGGTTCTAAGATTTGTAAGTTTTCCATTTTTAATTCTAATAATGTATTTATAGATGATTTTATATTTTCTATGTGTACCCTCATATGATGTGTGAATAGTCACAATTATCCCCTCAATTCTTATTCTTTTTGTTTCTCTTGCCTTATAACACTTGGTAGATTTTCCAATGCATTGTTGACTAGAGTAGCATGGTTTGAAGATTTGAATATACCTTTCTCAATATCTGATAGAAAAAGCAGATGAAACATTGGTAACAAATGTGACCTAATTGACATATATGGAGCATTACACATTAAGTACAGAATACATTATTTACAAGTGGTCTGAGGTATTTAGCCAAGGAGATGAAATGTTGGGCCATGAAGCAAGTCGAGACATTTTAAAGCCTGAAGTTAACTAGATTATATTCTTAGACCACAGGAGAAATGAACCATAGTCATAATGAAAAGAAAACCGGGAAGTCCCTCAATGTCTAAAAATTAAGTGTAACTTTGCTACATATCCTGAGGGCCAGAGAGGGAATCACAAGGGAAATTTTCAACCCTTCCTACATCAGAGCTCGCAGACAATGGCACTCTGTCTGTGAAGAGCAGTATGATTATCTAGACAGGAATTGAGCCTTAAGTCAGAGTTCTGCCTGCCCCAGTCACACCTGGCAGCCTCGGCCTGTGGTCCCCTCACAGCTGCCCTTTTTGGTAGCCCTGAGCTAATAGGGACAACACGGCTATATGGAAATGGGAAGCTACCCACTGCTAGTGATGATGGTGCACATACTGAAAACATAAGAAAGAAAAAGTCTGTAACTTTCTGGAATGTTCTTCCTCATGATGATGTGTCACTCTGTATGCAAAACAAAACAGACCAAATATAGAAACCTGCTCCAAATGTTCCTCCCCGTGATCACTCCCTTCCTTGTGAAGATTGTGTCTCCCAGGCAGCTGTCTTGACTTGTGTTTGAATAAAACTCTCTTCTTTTCTCTTCAAAATGTTTAAAAGGATTTGTTCCCTTCGTTTCGACAATAACATGTTTTCTTTTTAAGTGAAAAGTTAGTGTTCCTGGTTCACCACTCCAACAGCACAGAGGGCAGTTGTTCTGGTTCATCCTGGAGCTTCCCTGCAGAACTAAGGATATCAATATATATTCCAGCACAAATGGGCTCATCGTGGAAGGATGCTCCGAAGGTCTGAGAAGCACTATCCACTCCACCGGTGAGACCAGAAGGTGAAGCTCCTCCAGCTTAGAGCATTGCTTTTTGGGTCTTAAAGTTGCCTTGGAAATGTGGGAAACCATTGCATTTCCTTTTTTTTTTTTCCTCCCTAAGATTTTATTTATTATTTGACAGAGACACAGTGAGAGAGGGAACACAAGCAGGGGGAGTGGGAGAGGGAGAAGCAGGCCTCCCCCTCAGCTGGAAGCCAGATGCCGGTTCATCAGAGTACCCTGGGATCATGACCTGAGCTGAAGGCAGAGGCTCAATGACCAAGCCACCCAGGCGCCCCAACCATTGCATTTCCTAAAGCCCAAGCCAGGGAAGGTCTGAAACTAGCAGACCTTGCCAGGAACCAGGAACAACTCTGCAGGCAGGGCTCGTGCAGGAACCGAAGGCACAGGGTTCTGAGGGTGGTCTGAAGCCAGAGGGGTCTCCGAAAGGGGCAAGATGTCTGAGGGAGGGGGTGCCCTACCCAAGATCCGCCCGTGGCTGCCCCGCAGAGCCAGTGTTCAGCGCGGAGGCATTGCCTCTGGGATTGTGTGCAAAAGCACGGAGGTGCAGATGTAAGAGGGTTGCCTGGTACCGGCAGGCGCGACATCCAATGGGCTCAGGGCACCACCCTTCCCGACCATTGAGCACGTGGGGGTGGGGCTATGTCCTCTGTGGGCGGACCCAGAGCTAGCTCAGCTTGCAGAGGCGGAGCAGGCACTGGGGAACTGGGAGAGATCCTGGGCGGGTGTCCTGCTTCGGTAAGTGCGGGCTCTGCGCTGGCTTGGGGATCCCCGGGATAGAGTCCTCGAAGGGCGCATGAAGCGAGTTCATTGTGGGAACTCAGATGGGTTTTCTTTTTCCCTTGAAAATCTCTTCTGCCCGATGTCCATCAACTGGCCCTCTCCCCCAGACCCCTGGATTCCAGGGCGCCCGCTCACCCAAGCTTTTGTGGGATGGTTGTATACATTTCAAGATTTCCCATGTTCCCCAGGAAGACTGCATGTAAAGACAGCCCACAGTCCCCAAATTCAGTGGGGTACCTCTCATCCCCTGGCATGGTGCAGGCAACGGACCTTGAGCAGGACCCCGAGTTCAGCAGAGTTTTCCCTGTTCCTCATCCCCCACACGTGTGGCGCTAACAAGCCCCAGAACAGTTCCCCAGCTTCAACATTTTGAGACCTTTCTTCGGGCTTGGTGATAATGGGCTGTCAGAATCGCACTTTAGGGTCCTCCAGGTTCCTGTCCCCGCCTCCACCCCCAGACACGTGTGTGACGATAACAGCCCCAGGGCCATCCCCCGATTTTAGCATTGTGTCCCATGTCCCAGGGGATGGTGGTAATGGGCTGTCAGGATCCTGCAGGAGCGTCCTCCAGGTGGGGGCCTGGAAGCTGGAGGAAATCAGACCCCACTCAAGTTGCATGAGGAACAGATGAGTTGAACTGTTCCTTTGGAAGGATAATTTCTCTTTTCCAAAAAAGACAAAGTCTTGGTCTACTTTAGAATGTTGATAATTACTACTTAAGAAACAAGTATGTGTTTCTAAGAAAGAAAAGAAAAGAAGAAAACAAGTCTATGTTTTCCTTTCTTCCAGGAACAGAAGCAGGTGTGCCGGCCTTAGGTCAGAGGGGCATTCTCATCCTCAGCTGACAACTCTTCTCTGATCGGGCTCCACGAGACCCAACGTTTTGAACAACAGTGTCTGAGTCAGTCATGCAGCTTGTCACAGGACGTCAGTGTTCCAAGAAAGCAGTAGGTACATTGGGTGCAATGTCACTTACGTGTCAGGACTGGAGGTAAGACTTCCTTTTTTTTTTTTTTTAAGATTTTATTTATGTATTTGACAGACAGAGATCACAAGTAGGCAGAGATGCAGGCAGAGAGAGAGAGGAGGAAGCAGACTCCTCGCTGAGCAGAGAGCCGGATGCGAGGCTCGATCCCAGGACCCTGAGATCATGACCCGAGCTGAAGGTAGAGGCTCAACCCACTGAGCCACCCAGGTGCCCCAAGACCCAACGTTTTGAACAACAGCGTCTGAGTCAGTCATGCAGCTTGTCACAGGACGTCAGTGTTCCGAGAAAGCAGCAGGTACATTGGGCGCAATGTCACTTACATGTCAGGACTGGAGGTAAGACTTCTTTTTAACTAAAACCTCCTAGGCTTTTCTCTTTTCTCTGGTTGAGCCATGAAGTAAAACTGAAGAAGCTGTCAGCATTCTGGCTTTGGTGCAAGAGTTACTTAGTGTCCCTGCAGGTAGAACATTGCAGGGAATGCCATTGTCTCTGTTCATTTACTGCTGTTCATAACCTGCACATCTCTTTCCTAGGAAGTCACTTGTATCAGAGAAGGAAGATGAGATTTACTCTTTGTGTGTTTTTAATGTATAATTTGATCCTTACTCTAATGGTGTTTATTCACTTGGGCCTGGGGTATGGTCCTAGGCCAACATCTAGACTTAGGTGCCTTTTTGTGGCCAGATAGAGACATGGATGATGTCTTGTCATTTGTCAGAGGTGATGTTTCATAACTGATTAGTGTTTTCATCACAAGAGTTCCAGTTAAGGTAGAGGGAAAATTCATAATTATTCAAAGTAGGCTTTTACCATTTAAAGCTTGACTTTCTAGTTTGACTAAATGTATCATCTAGATATTTTGACGTGCTGCACTTTCTCTGTAGTTTCTTTGGTGGTGGAGTCAGAGGAGAGTCTTTGGAAGTTCTCCTGGATAGAGGCACACTGGTAGCCTCAGGGGCCTTGGCAGACTTCAGGAGCCCTGGGGTGAATTCTGGAACTGCTTGTCTGAGGCTGGGTTATTCAGGTGATCACACAGAGTTTGTTTCTCCTCATGAAATTGCTGGAAGGTAATATCTATGGAAAGGCTTTTTACACAGAATCTTTCGGGCTACTGAAGAGCAACGAACAATGAGGTGATTTGGGCTGTATTATTCTGTAAATAATGGCTTTATAACCCCTGTAATAGGCTATGGTATTTTATCACACAAGGAGTCCTCCGAAGTCTACAATGAAAGACTCAGATCTCAGAGCTCATTCATGTTCCATTGATATGTGACTTACAGTTTGCCCAGGTAGGAAGGTGATTTGAGAGAAATATGACACATTTATGAAAGCGTTGGGCCAGTGTCATTTTGGCAAGAGGTGGGAATCCTGGAGCGTTGCAGCAGACAGGGGAGCACCAGGTCTGGGGAGAGCTGCCAGGGGTCCCAGAGGAGAGCGGAGAGCATCTGCAGGAGGGTGTGGGCAGGGCTGGCACTAGGGGTGGCCATGTGTCTCCTGTGTGACAGTTGTGACAGATCAGGGCTGTGAGCAGGTTCCTGACTGAGGACAGGTGAAGCCTGGGTGGTGAGCTGGCAGAACCCCTTCTTCTGTGCCACTGGCCTCAGCCAACACACACAGGCTCTTCATCTGTCCCTGTCCCTCCAGTTCAGACTTCTCTGCGTTGCCAGCCCAGGACGTTGGTTTGGGCTTCTTTCTTTGGGTGTGTGTGGAGTTTCACAACCTAGATGATGGAAGTGATGGGTCATCAGAACATCTGTTCCACTTGTATTTCCTGCTCTCCTCTAAGTCACAGCAGTGAGTCGTACCTGCTGGTGGAAGGGGCTATCTGTGCATTTTTTTATTTCCTGTTTTAATTAAACAATGGGAAACAAATCTCCTGAAATATTTAAAGAATTCTTTGTGGGTGTTCATGTTTTTCTCTTCTGTGAACCACATTCCAATATTAGAAAATATTTTTTAAAAGAAAGCACAGGCATGGGGCTCTGACAGGGTCCAGTGGCCTTTGTGAGGAGGACAAATGGAGAAGGAGTGTAAGTTGTTGAGTAGCTCAGGGAGGGGCTCATTGTGCTCCCAGAGACCATCTACTCTTTCCTGGGGGTGGGGAGGATGTGGGGATGGTGGTGTGCTTACTTGGTGGCCCATCCTGGGCCCTGAAACCTGACCCAGCGAGTCCCTTGTGACTTGAACTGGGGAACTGATGAAGAAAACAGAATGAACCTTGGAGGGGGCCTGCATCCTCTGCACTCGGACAACTCCACGGAGCAAACGAGCTCATCATCCGTGAGGCATGTCAGGATCCCTGAGGGTGTGGGCTTTGCTTCCTGGGAAGAGGTTGTGTCTTCATCCTTATCTGAACGAGAGCCATGTTGTCTGGTTATGGGGACCCAGAACCTTACGTGACCACATCATTATGACTCTTGTTATTTTAACAAAACAATATAGACATTGATGAAATCCAAATATCAAAAAGAAAAACAAAAGCTCAACTATATCTATGAAGACTGAACTTTTGGTGCCTCTCATTAATATGGGTGATGTCAGGCTGCCCGTATGAGAAAGAACACGGAATTCTATTTGGATAGAAGTGTGCCGTGCCCATGTAGTGTTTTATTCTATCTGTTTCCTGACTTCTCTGAAGGGAAAATAGGGTGATGACTAGAGCTTGGATTCTGATTTGAAGGAATGGGAGACAAGAGATTTGAAAGAGCAGTGTTTATGCTGACGTGGTGCTCCGTGCCCAGTGAGCGAGGGATTGAAGCAAGGACTTAGAAGCTTTGGTGTTCAGGAAGGAGGTGGTCTGACTTTTCCCCACACAGAGTTGCTCGGCTGATCTGCCTAAATGGACCTGTTCCTGCCTTTTGAATGCTGAACACGTTTCTGAGACTGGAGTTGGCTTCTCTGTGAGCAGCATTGCGCTGGGGAGGAAAGCAGTCTCTGTGTCTTAGGAGTCACCGTGTCAGCAGGTGTGAGCCTGGCAGAGGAGTCAGATCAGACAACTGGGAGGCCATGAGGCTGTGGTGGTGGGCCTTCGCTCTTGATGCACAGGCCAGCTTGCTCCAGGGACAGGGCTCTGCTCCCCAGCCAGCTCTCCTGCTGCAGATGTGGTAGGAAACTTGCTTCCTGTTTGGTTCTCCAGCCCTCATCTCAGCAGGAGGCTTGGTGGGAAGCAGCCCACAGGCAGCATTATGGATTCTTGCCCAGTGTGCCCCTTGCTTCCTCCGATGAGGCACTGCAGGTGTCCTCTGCCTTGTGCCTGTGAATTCTGCCAGCAGAAGCACTTCTTCCAGAGCCACACCCCCGAAAAATCCTTTCCTGTGCTGTGTGCAAGAGGTCAGTTTTCATTTGAAACTGATATCTCAGCTCCTGCCATGAGGTTCCAAGACCACATGGCACAGCAGTCTCCTTGAAGCTCTAGTTCCACATAGGGCTTGACATGTGAGACTGAGACTGAACCTGGGCGGCCTGCTGCTGCTGCTGCTGCTGCAGGTTCCTTCCTGAAAAGTGTGCAGCAAAACCTCGTTTGTGGTGACATCCCAGGAGAGAGGGATAGGTGCACCATTCTGCCCCAGTATGGGAGGATGCCGGACATTAGTCATAGGTGGCTGTTTCCCAGGACCTTGGCCAGAGGGAGATTTGGACCCTGGGATGCTTCTCTGTTAAGCGTTCTCAGATGAGCACATCAGGCAAGTGGAGGACGTGTGTGTGCTCACCTGGAATCGAGGAAGGTGTCTGGTTTCAGGTTTCATGTGCAAGTGGATTCCTCTTATTGTTCATTTTCCTGATGCTCTTCAGGATGCTGTAGGGGGACCCATTGTTCTGGGCATCCTGGCTGTGCAAGAGCTCTGATCACCTTTTCTTTCTTTCTTTCTTTTTTTAAAAAAGATTTTATTTATTTATTTGACAGACAGAAATCACAAGTGGGCTGAGAAGCAGGCAGAGAGAGGAGGAAGCAGGCTCCCTGCTGAGCAGAGAGCCCAATGTGGGGCTCGATCCCAGGACCCTGGGATCATGATCTGAGCGGAAGGCAGAGGCTTTAACCCACTGAGCCACCCAGGCACCCCTTTGATCACCTTTTCCCCCAGGGCTCTGGATTAGGAAATTGGAGGGAGCCCATGGTGAAACCATCTGAGTAGGACTCCGTTTCCCCCTTGCCAAGATGGCCTGGTGACTGGGATAACTGCTCTGGAAACAGAAAGCAGGAGACAGGGCTGGGGTGCTGAAGGGGGGATGGCAGTAGTGCTTGATATTCACATAGGGGCCAGGTGGGACTTTGCTAGGAAGGTGGTGCTTGAGTCAAGTTCTAAAGAAAGTGAGTGATATCACACCAAGAGCCTTATAAATGGAAGGGAACGCATATGCAAAGGCCCTGGGGCAGGAACATAGCATGTATGTCCAGGAGCAGCAAGCCCTGTGGCCACAGCAGACAGCTTAGGACATGATCTTAGAGAGGTGACAGTAGGATGATAGAAAGCCATTGCAGGGCTGTGACCCCATGGGACCCTGTTTCACTGGGCCATCCTGGCTACAGTGTTGAGAACAGATGACACAGGGTTGAGGATAGCAAATGGAGGTCAATGATGAAGTGTTTCTAGGAATTCAGGCAAGAGATGGGCTCCAGTGAGGACAAGGCAGTCAGTCTTAGAAGGAGGGGTTAGAGTTCTTCTGGGTACCTACTGAAGCTGGAGCTCACAGGACTTGCTGATGGGTTTGATCTTGGAAATGGGAGAAAAGAGGAACTGAGGTAACTCTGAATTCTTGTGGGTTGTCCCGAGTGAGGCAAAGGAGGTTTCTGGGGGTAGGAGGTAGTCCATGTTTCACCTGCTGAGGAAGGTGCCTTTCACAGTGGACGTGCTGATGTTTGTGTCCAGGAGAACTCTGAACTTCTATCGCCTCAGCAACTTTCAAGTACAAGTCTTCCCCACTTTTCTCAAAGTTCATGGTAAGACACTTGGCTTTTTTTTGAAAGATCTATGTTATTACCCAGCTCCAGTAGCAAGAAGAAACCTGAAGAGGATTTCTCTCTTGTGAAAAAAGTCAAAAAGTGGGCATTGCATTCAGCATCTGTTTTGTGGGAAACCATTGCAGATATGGTGTGCACCCCAACCAGCTCCTTCCTGGGCACTGTTCTCCACGTCCAGCCACCAGTGCTTTGAATTGAGTTTGTGAGCATCTGCTGTGCTTTGCCTCCATTTATTTGGGGGCATCCGTTAGGATGTTGTGTCCTGAGGCCTAAGAAGAACCAAAGAGAAGGAACTTTTGGTGTCCGAGCATGCTCACTCATTTTTCTGTAGAAATGAATGGTCATTCCTTTTTTTGTTTACAGCTTTTCTGCTGTGAAAGGTTTCCTAGGAAAACTGTCCTTTGAAGTAGTAGGGGAACCTGTACCCCATCCTGCAGGGTTAGCTTTCATCTCCATGCTACACAGAACTTTCCATGACTTGTGGATTTTATCATTCAAACATGGCACCTTTGACTACCTTCACCTGTTTCCCCCCACCATCCCTGAATCTGAAACCACCCATCTATTCTCATTACCTATGCGGTCAGTATTTTTTTTTTCCCATGTGGAATGTCCATGAGAGTCTGTTTGTCTTTCTGTGTCTGAGTTACTTAGCATAAGGCTCCCAAGGTCAGTGTTTCCATGTATGGTTATTGTGAATAATGCTGCTGTGAACATGGCAGTGCATCTCTCTTTTGGAGGGAGTGTTTTTGTGTTTGCTTAAGAAATACTCAGTAGAGCAATTACCAGGTCATGTGGTAGTTCTATTAAATTTTTCTGGAAACTCCACAGCGGCTCCACAGTGGCTGCACCAATTTCCACTCCCACCAACAATGCACAGGGTCCCCTGGTATACACACCCTTGACCACACCTGGTATTTGTCCTGGGACAATTATTGTTCCCACACTTGTGAGGTGATAGCTGATTGCAGTTTTGACTTCTGTTTCCCTGACGACAATTAGTGATGTTCAACAATTCTCTCTGTGTCTGTTGGCCACTTGTATGCCATCTTCGGAAATCTATTCACATATTCTCCCCAGTTTCTATTCAGTTTTTGTTTTGATTTGAAGGAGCATTTTGTGTATTTTTGGATATTTGCCTCTTCTCACACATAGGAGGTGCAGATAATTTTTCTCATTGGGGAGGTTTCCTTTAAGGGTTTGATGGTTTCTTTTGTCATGCAGAAATTTCAGTTTGATGTTCTTCCACTTGTTTATTTTTGCTTTTGTTGCCTTTGCTTTTGGTGTCTGATGCAAAAGTCTCTTCCCCAAAACCAGTATCGAGAAACCTACTACCTGTATTTTCTTTTTGGAGGTTTATGGGTTCAGTTCTTATGTTCAAGTCAATCATCCATTCATAATTTGTATGTGTGGTGTAAGAAAGTGATCCAGTCACATTCTTCTGCATTTAGTGTCCAGATTTCCCAGTACCGTTCACTGAAGAGACAGTCCTTTCCCCATTGTTTATTTTCTTCTGCTGTGTCATAAGTTAAGACCGTACATGTGTGGTTTAGTTTCTGGGCTTTCTTTCTTTCTTCTTTCTTTCATCTACAGTTTATTTGTTGGGAAAATATTTTTCCTATCAGAATATATGCAGTGTGGACTTCACTGATGATGTCTTCATACTCTTTGGTAGGACTTTTCTCTGACGTCTGTGTTTTTGTACATGAGTAGCTGGATCTATAGCTTCAACAGGTTGAACATTTGGGCAGAGCTCCTTGTAGTATTCTACTCTTCCATCAGACACCAGATTGTCTTCTTTTGTGATGTTCTCAGTTCTGGTGATGGATATCTGTATTTCCTTTTCCATGGTAGATTTATTAAAGTGAATTTAATTTTTCTTAAAAGTGTAGATTCTAAATCATCCTTATTTTATAATATTTATGTCTATAAAATAGCACGTTTTAAAAATGCATTTATTGGAAGCAACTGTTGGAACAGGACATCAATATTACAAATTCACATTCAGAGTTAATCATTCTGTCAGAGCTAAGTTTAAATATACCTTTAATATACAAATGCATAAACTTTGCTAAAAGTACTAGGATTATCAGTTTCTAAGCTTTCTGTTGTGTTCCATTGACCTGTGTGTCTGTTTTTATGCCAGTGCCATACTGTTTTGATGAAAACAGCTTTGTAATCTAGCTTGAAATTGGGGTGTGGTGACTCCAGGTGGCTTAGTCGCTTTTTCGCTTGTTCGCTTGTTTGCTTGCTTGCTTTCTATCATTGAGATTATTTATTTATTTATTTGTAGTTTACATTTGTATTCTAAATGTTTTTCTTTCACTTCTTTGTCATTATGATCATACAATGTGTTGTTTCAGGGGTACAGGTTTGAGATCCTTCGTTTTATCCACCACACGGTGCTCACCACAGCACATACCCTCCCCATGCCCAGCACCCAGCCACCCCATTCCCCCATCTCCCTCCCCTTCAGAAACCCTCAGTTTGTTTCCTGAGATTGTCTGTCTTCCTTTGACTCCCTCTTGGGTTTCATCTTTCTTCCCTTTTTCCTCACTTCCCCTATGATACTCTGTTTTGTTTCTTAAATTCCATATATCAGTGAGATCATATGATAATTGTCCTCCTCTGATTGACTTATTTCACTTGGCATAATACCCTCTAGTTCCATCCATGTTGTTGCAAATGGCAAGATTTCTTTTTTTAAAAAACGATTTTATTTATTTATTTGAGAGAGAGAGAGAGATCACAAGTAGGCAGAGAGGCAGGCAGAGAGAGAGGGGGAGAAGCAAGCTCCCCGCTGAGTAGAGAGCCCTATGTGGGGCTCAATCCCAGGACCCTGGGATCATGACCCGAGCTGAAGGCAGAGGCTTAATCCACTGAGCCACCAAGATGCCCCAAGATTTCATTTTTATTTATTATTATTATTTTTTGATAGAGATCACAAGTGGCAGAGAGGGAGGGGGAAGCAGGTTCCCCGCCAAGCAGAGAGCCCAATGTGGGGATCCCAGGGCCCCGGAACCATGATCTGAGCAGAAGGCAGAGGTTTTAATCCACTGAGCCACCCAGGTGCCCCAAGATTTCATTTTTTAATGGCCGCATAATACTCAATGGTATATATACCCATATATATCCATTCATCTGTCAATGGACATCTGGGCTCTTTGCATACTCTGGCTCTTATGGGCATTGCTGTTATAGACATTGGGGTGCAGGTGACCCTTTAGAGCACTACATTTGTATCTTAGGATTAAATACCCAGTTGTGCAGTTGCAGGGTTATAGGGTAGCTCTATTTTCAACTTCTTGAAGAACCTCCACATTATTTTCCAGTGTGGTTTCACCAACTTGCATTCCTACCAACAGTATAAAACACTTCCCTTTCTTCACCTCCTCACCAATACCTGTCTTATCCTGACTTGTTCATTTTAGCCATTCTGACTGGTGTAAGGTAGTATCTCATTATGGATTTGATTTGTATTTTCCTAATATCGAGGGATGTTGAGCACTTTTTTTTTTTAAAGATTTTATTTATTTATTTCACAGAGAGAGATCACAGGTAGGTAGAGAGACTGGTGCAGAGAGAGAGAGAGGGAAGCAGGCTCCCTGCCGAGCAGAGAGCCCGATGTGGGACTCGATCCCAGGACCCTGAGATCATGACCCGAGCCGAAGGCAGCGGCTTAACCCACTGAGCCACCCAGGCGCCCCTGTTGAGCACTTTTTAAAGTGTCTGTTGGCCATTTGGATATCTTCTTTGGAGAAAGGTCTGTTCATGTCTTTGCCCCATTTCTTGATTGGATTATTTGTTCTGAGGGTGTTGAGTTTGTAAGTTCTTTCTAGCTTTTGGATACGAGCCCTTTATCTGATACGTCATTTGAAAATATCTTCTCTCATTCTTTTTGTTGTCTTTAAGTTTTGTTGACTGTTTTCTTTGCTGTGAAAAAGCTTGCTATCTTGATGAAATCCCAACAATTCATTTTTGCTTATGTTTCCTTCGCCTTTGGAGACATGTCTAGCAAGAAGTTGCTGTGGTTGAGGTCAAAGAGGCTGCTGCCTCTGTTCTCCTCAAGGATTTGGATGAATTCCTGTCTCACATTGAGGTCTTTCATCCACTTGGAATCTATTTTTTGTGTATGGTATAAAGAAATGGTCCAGCTTCATTATTCTGCTTTATTATTCTGATATCCATCTTCATTATTCTCATTATTCTTTCCCTTGTTCCCAACACCATTTATTGAAGACAGTTTTCCCCCCCATTGGATATTCTTTCCTGCTTTGAGGAACATTAGTTGACCCTAGAGTTGAAGGTCCATTTCTTGTTTCCCTATTCTGTTCCATTGATCTGTGTGTCTGTTTTTGTGCCAGGATCATACTGTCCTGATATTAGAGCTTTGTAGTAGACCTTGAAGTGTGCAGTTGTGTTGCCATAAGTGATGGTTTTCCTTTTCAACATCCCTTTGGCTATTCAGGCTCTTTTCTGCTTCCATACAAATTTGGGGATTATTCATTCCAGTTCTATGAAAAATGTGGATGGTATTTTGATAGGGATTGGATTGAATCTGTGGATTGTCCTCAGTAGCATAGACATTTTCACAATATTTGTTCTTCCAATCCATGACCAAGGAACATTTTTCCATTTCTTTGTGTCTTCTTCCATTTCATTCATGACTATAGTCTGGTTTTCTAAGTACAGATTCTTTGCCTTTTTGGTTAGAGTCCTAATCTTATGGTTTGGGTGCAATTATACATGCGATGGACTCCTTAATTTTTGTTTCTTCTGTTGCATTGTTGCTGCAAACAAATGCAAATGATTTCTGTGTATTGATTTCATATCCTGCCACTTTATGGAATTCATGGGTGAGTTCTAGCAATTTTGGGGTGGAGTTTTTGGGTTTTCCACAGAAGGTATCCTATTGTTTGCATAGGGTGAGTGTTTAACTTCTTCTTTGCTGATTTGGACACCTTTTATTTCTTTTTCTTGTCTGATGGCTAAGGCTAAGAATTCTAGTACTATGTTGAACAACAGTGATGAGAATGGGTATCCCTGTTGTGTTCCTGACCTGAAGGGAAAAGCTCTCAGTTTTCCCCCACTGGGAGTGATATTCTCTGTAGTTTTCCCACGGATGGCCTTTATGATGTAGAGGTACCCTGTATCTCTCCACAGTGAAGAGTCTTGATCAAGAAGGAATGCATTAATTTGTTGAATGCTTTTTCTGCATTCAGAGGATCCTATGGCTCTTGTTCTTTTTTCTACTAAGGTAGTGGATTCCATTGATTGATTTGCTGTTGTTGAATCACCCTTGCAGCCCAGGAATAAATTTGATTTGGTCGTGGTGAATCATCCTTTTTTTTTTTTAGTTTTTAAAAATTTATATATATATATATATATATATAGAGAGAGAGAGAGAGAGAGAGAGAGAGAATGTGTGTGTGTGTGTGTACAAGCAGGGAACAGGGAGAGGGAGAAGGAGAAGCAGACTCCCCACTGAGCAGGGAGCCTGATGAGGGGCCCGATCCTAGGACCCCAGGATCATGACTTGAGCCAAAGGCAGATGCCCAACTGATTGAACCATGCAGGTGCCCCGTGAATCATCCTTTTAATGGATTGTTGGATCCTATTGGCTAGTATGTTGGTGAGAATTTTTCATCCATATTTATCAGGAGTAGGGGTAGTAATTGTCCTTTTGGGTGGGGTCTTTGTCTGGTTTTGGGATCAAGGTAATGCTAGCCTTATCAAAAGGGTTTGGAAGAGATTATGCTGAGTGAAATAAGTAAAGGAGAGAGCCAATTATATAGTTTCACTTATTTGTGGAACATAAGGAATAACATGGAGGACATGGGGAGATGGAGAGGAGAAGGGAGTTGGGGCAAATTGGAGGGGGAGATGAACCATGAGAGACTGTGGACTCTGAGGAACTAACTAAGGGTTTTGGAGGGGAGGGGCATGGGAGTTTGGGTGAGCCTGGTGGTGGGTATTGTGGAGGGCATGTATTGCATGGAGCACTGGGTGTGGTGCATAAAAAATGAATTCTGGAACACTGAAAAGAAGTTAAAAAAATAAAAATTACAAAAAAAGGGTTTGGACATTTTCCTTCCAGTTTATTTTTTTGAGAACTTTCAGAAGAAGAGGTATTAAGTCTTCTTTAAATGTTTGGTAGAATTCCCCTGGGAAGTCATCTGGTGCTGGGCTCTTGTTTTCTGGAGGATTTTTGATGACTGCTTTAATTTCATTGCTGATTATGAGTCTCTTCAGGTTTCCTTTTCTTCCTGGTTCAGTTTTGGTTGTTTCTATGTCTCTGAGAATGCATCCATTTTTTCAAGACTGCCTGATTGGTTGACATAGGGTTGGCATCCTATGTTCTTAAACTTGTTTGTATTTCCTTGGTGTTGGGTGTGATCTCTCCTTCTTGATTCATGATTTTATTTATTTGGGTCCTTTCTGTGTTCTTTTTGAGAAATCTGGCCAGGGTTGTATCAATCTTATTAATTCTTTCAAAGAAGCAGCTCCTAGTTTTGTTGATTTGTTCTACTATTCTTTTGGTTTCCACTTCATTGATCTCTGCTCTAATATTTATTATTTCTCTTCTCCTTCTGGATTTAGGCTTTCTATGCTCTTCTTTCTCCAGCTCCTTTAGATGTAGGGTTAGGTTGTGTGTTTGAGACCTTTCTTAGTTCTTGAGAAACACTTGTAGTGATATATACTTCCCTCCTAGGATCGCCTTTGCTACATCAAAAGATATTGAATGGTTGTGTTTTCATTCTCCTGTGTTTCCATGAATTTTTAAAATTCATCTTGAATTGACTGGTTGACCCATACATTCTTTAGTAGGATGCTCTCTAGCCTCCATGTATTTGAGTTTTTTCTACCTTTCCTCTTGTGATTGAGTTTCATTTTCAAAGCATTGTGGTCTGAATATATGCAGGGAATGATCCCAGTCTTTTGGGATGAGAATGAACATGGAGGCCTCCGTATCTCTGGCCCCAGAGCTGAGAGCTCAGGGCTCCCCTCCTCAGTGCATCCTCATGGAAAAGCGGTCAATCCTTCATGTATCCCTGGTCTCTGTCCGCACTCTGTGCTCACCGGACCTGTGGCCAAGCATTTTTGTCTCTGGCACACGACCCTGTTTGGGGTCTCCAAACCCAGCAGACTGCTGCAGCATGCTCATGCACCACTCCTCCTGGGGGAGGAAGGGGCTCTCCCCAGGTATGCTGTTCTTGGGCCCCTTCTCAAAAAGCAGTGAGCAGACTGTGCTGTGGATCACGGTTTATGGCAACCCCCAACTTTGAGTCCGCTCCTGGGAGCACTCTTTTTTTTTTTTTTTTTTTTTTTTTAAATAAATGGGGTTTTGTTGTGTCGTACAGCTTTGTTCTTCTTCTTCTTTTTTTTTTTTTTATTTGACAGAGAGAGAAATCACAAGCAGGCAGAGAGGTAGGCAGAAAGAGAGACGGGGGAAGCAGGCTCCCTGCTGAGCAGAGAGCCCGATGCGGGACTCGATCCCAGGACTTTGAGATCATGACCTGAGCCGAAGGCAGCAGCTTAACCCACTGAGCCACCCAGGCGCCCCTCCTGGGAGCACTCTTTACAGCCAGCTTCCCTCCTCCAATACCTGTGAGCTCTGCTGCCCTCAGGCACTCCTGGTCTCCCTGGGACCCCGAGGATCTGGAGACCACACTGTCCCATCGAGGGTTCCACCACCTGCCCAGCCTCCAGAGTGACATCCCTCACCAGAGCAGAGTTCTTAAAGTTCCAATTTTGTGCTCTGCTGCTCCCAGCACTTGGCAGTAGTCGGCTGACAGAGGCTCCCTACCCCCAGGGTTTATCTTCGTGACTATCAGCTTAGACTCACTTTTCTCTACTCCCTACCTTGTGGAAAGTGTTCGCTTTTCTGTTTGTAGCATTGCTGCTATTCTTTACTTGGATCTCTGCTTGAATTGCAGGTATTCAGAATGGTTTGATAGCTATCTAGCTAAGTTCCTTGTGCCAGATGAAATGAAGGTGTCCTCCTCCTCTGCCATCTTGGACTCTCTCTCTCTTCTCCTTTCTCCAGATTGCTTTGGGTACAGTGAACATGTTAAGATTATTAATGCTTTCAGTTAATGAGCATGGTGTATGCTTCCATCTATATGTGTCATCTTCCAAATCTTTGGCCCATACATTCATCCACCACCACGCACATATTTTTCCTTCCTTTTCCTCCATGTGTTCATTATACCAGGTCTTCCTCATTCTTGGTTACTTTTATTCCTAGATTTTTTTTTTTTTTTTTTTTTTTTTTTTTTGTGCTTGATACAATTGTCAATGGCATTGCTCTCTTAATCTCTTTGTGAAAGTTGGTCATCGGTATATAGAAATACAAGTCAGGGCACTTGGTTGGCTCAGTATCTGCTTTCAGGTCAGGTCATGATCCTGGGGTTCTGGGAATGAGTCTGGCATTAGGCTTCCTGCTCAGCAAGGAATCTGCTTTTCCCTGACTCTCTACTGCTCCCCCTGCTTATGCTCTCTCTCTGTCTCTCTCTGTGTCAAATACATACATTCTTTCAAAAAAAGAAATGCAACATGTCTCTGTATAATTGACTTTGTGTCCTGCAGCTTTACTGAATTTATTTATTCTAATTTGTTCAAATTTGTTTATTTGTTAATAAAAAATTTATTTATTTTTTTGGACTCCTTAGGGATTTCTACATATAGTATCATGTCATCTACAAATAGTGACCATTTTTTTTCTATTTAGATTTCATATCTTTTTTTTTTTTTTTTGTCTAAATGGTTTCGCAAGAGCTTTCAAAAGGATGATGAATGAAAGTGATAAAAGTGGGCATCTTTATCTTGTTCTTGCTGGTAGTGGGAATGTTTTCAGCATTTCACCCTGGGGTGTAGCATCAGCTGTGGGCTTTTCATACAGGGCCTTTGTTTGGTTGAGGTATGTTCCCTAAGTACCCAGATGGTTTAGAGTCTTTATCATAAATGCATATTGAATCTTGTCAAGTGTTCTTTCTGCATCTGTTATAACAATCCTAGGATTTTTATCTTTTATTTTGGTAAGGTGGTGTGTGCTCTTGGTGGATGTGCAGATGTGGAATCATCCTTGCATCCCTGGAATAAATCCCACTGGATCATGTTGTGTGATTCTCCTGTTGGATTGTTGAATTGATGTTGCCGATAATTTGTTGAGGATTTTTGCATCTGTATTCATGAGGGATATTGGCCTTTCCTTTTCTTGTAGCATCTTTGTCTTGTTTTGGTAGCAGGGTACTGCTGCCTTCATGAAATGAGTTTGACGTATGCCCTTCTCTTCCTTTTCAAAAACAGTTTGGGAAGGATTGGTATTAATTCTTCTACTGTCTGGTTAGAACTTCTCAGTGAAACTGTCTGGTCTTGGGCATTTGTTTACTGGGAGGATTTGATTATCAAATCCATCTTTTTACTAGTGATCAGTATGTTCAGATTTTTTTCCCCTTTCATAGTTGATTCTAGTTTGTTGCTAGGAACTTATCTATTTCTTCTCGCTTGTCAAAGGTGTTGGCCTCTACATCCTCATGGTACTCTGTAACGATCCTTTGAATTTTAGTGATATTCCTTGTAATAGCTCAAGTTTCTTTCTTTCTTTTTTTTTTAATTTTTTCTCATTTTTAATTTAAATTCAGTTAGCCAAGGTACAATTTTTGATGTAATGGTCAGTGATTCATTAGTTGCACATAGCACCCAGGGCTCATCACCACATGTCCCCTCCTTAATACCCATCACCCAACTACCCTACCCCCCCCCAACCTACCTCTCGTCCAGTTTGTTTCCTGTGATAAAGAATCTCTCATGGTTTGTCTCCCTCTCTGATTTCTTCCCATTCAGTTTTCCCTCCCTTCCCCTGTGGTCCTCCATACTGTTCCTTATGTTCCACATATGAGTGACACCATATGCTTATTGTCTTTCTCTGCTTGATTGATTTCATTTAGTATAACCCCCTCCAGTTCCATCCATGTCGATGCAAATGGTGGGTATTCATCCCCTCTGATGGCTGAATAAAATTCTATGGTATGTATGTACCATATCTTCTTTGTGCATTCCTCTGTTGAAGGACATCTGGGCTCCTTCCACAGTTTGGCTCTTGTGGATATTGCTGCCATGAACATTGGGGAGGATGTATTCCTTCGTTTCACTGCATCTGTACCTTTGGGGTAAATACCCAGGAGTGCAATTGCTTGGTTGTAGGGCAGCTCTACTTTTAACTTTTTGAGGAACCTCCATGCTGTTTTCCAGAGTGACAGCACCAGCTTGCATTCCCACCAACAGTGTAAGATTGGGTTTCCCTTTCTCCACATCCTTGCCAACAGTTGTTTTTTCCTGTCCTGTTAATTTTAGCCATCCTAACTGCTGGTAGGTGGTATCTCATTATGGTTTTGAATTCCCTGATGATAATTGGTGTGGAGCATTTTTTCATGGACTGTTGGTCATTTGTGTGTTGTCTTTGGAGAAGTGTCTCTCCCTGTCTCCTGCCCATTTCTTGAGTGGTTTCATTGTTTCTTGGGTGTTGAGTTTGAGCAGTTCTTTGTAGATCTTGGATACCAGACCTTTGTCTGTCATGCCATTTGCAAATATTTTCTCCCATTCTGTAGGTTGCCTTTTAGTTTTATTAACTGTTTCCTTTGCTGTGCAGAAGCTTTTTACCTTGATGAAGTCCCAGTAGTTCATTTTTGCTTTTGTTTCCCTGGCCTTTAGAGACATGTCTTGCAAGAAGTTGCAGTTCCCAAGGTTGAAGAGGTTGTTGTCTGTGTTCTCATCTAGGATTTTGATGTGAGACAGGAATCAATTATCTTTCTTTCCTCATTGTATTTGAGCCCTCTTTCTTTCTTGGTGAATCTAGCTAAAAGTTTGTCAGTTGGTTTATCTTTCCAACAGGTGCAGCTCATATTTTCATTGATCTTTTGTCTTTTTAATCTCCATTGGATTTATTTCCACTTTCCTTTTTGTTATTTCCTTGTATCTGATTTTGGGCTTTGCTTGTTTATTTATTTTATTTTTCTTTTTTTCTCCCACTTCTTTCCCATGTATATTAGGTTGGTTATTGGAGAGCTTTCAGATGGATTGATGAGGACCTGAATTTTTATGAACTTCCCCCTTAGAGCCACTTTGGCTGCATGCCATAACTTTTCATAGGTTCTCTTTTTCATTTTCTCAAGGTACTTACAAATTTTCCTTTGATTCCTTATTTGACTATGGGTTGTTTACTAGCATGTTGTTGAATTTTCACATATTTGTGACTGTCCCATTTTCTTCTTGTGACTGATTTCTACTTTTATACTGTTGTGGTTGGACAAGATTTGAACCAGAGCATGAAGGGAGCATTCAGTTTAAAGGTTAGTTTTCTGGGGTATTTTCTGAGGGCATACCATGACTTCTCTGGGGACAGAGGACAGTTTTATGAGACGGGGGGGTGGTGGTGGTGGTCAACCCTTGTTAGAATTACTGAGTACTACCATCCCAGCTGTGTACCACTGTTCACACTGTGGCCCTGGTGGACATGTACTTCCTTAGAAACTATTTTCCAGGAGGTGCAGGGTGGTCCTCTCTAACAGAAAGGTACCATGTGGGTACATGACATGGCCCCAAGTCATACACCAGGATGTATGGTAAATTGGGGGATCAGAACCTGACTTTCTGTTGGAAGTGACAGAAACAGGGCATGGTGAGTTTCATGACAATAGCCGAGGTCCCAAGTGATTCACTGGGTGTTGGTGGTGGGTGGGAAAGTGGGGCCTGTGGTCTGTCTCATCAGAACCTGTGGAATTCAGGTACACCCTCCTGTCTGTTGAGTGGTATGGAGACAGGTAGACAGCACGAGGGTCACACTAGACCACCACCAGAGGGGCAGTGTGTGGTGGGAGCCAGTGCTCATTTCCATGAAAACTGATAGGGATCTGGTGACTGTGATTCCTAGCAGCAGCATGGGGAGAGGAGGGTGGTGGTGGTACACACTTCCTAGGGTTGTGGTCAGCACTAAACTGGAGTCCAATGAACCGAACCATGCCTGGCACAGAAGGCGCCCAGTCACTGTAGCTGTGGGCACTGTGCCCATGGCACTTTCATGCCAGGGGCTCTCGGGCTGCCACCTCCTATTTTTCATCATCTTCATGGTCATGAGCCTCTGCTCTTGCCCCATGGCCCCCCAGGGTATTGCTCTCCCTCCATCTGGCCCTCATTCTCTGCCTTGTGCCAGCTGATGCCAGGGTAGCCTTCTCAAGAGGCAGCTCTGTCAGTCCCCTGATGGAACACTTCCATCCATCCCCTGTGAGTGAGGATGATGCCCTGCCCTGGCAGGAGGCTGCAGGTTCCTCTGAAAAACGGGTTTCCAATCAGGAGAACCACGTCTTCCTTTTCAGCCTGGCCTGCTCTCCCCTCAGTCATCCTCAGGGCAGCTGTCCCCACTTCCTCAGGTGACAGCTATGACCTTAAAAACTAATATTGTTTTGTGTTTGTGTTTCTCCATGCCTTAGTTCATCCGTGGCATGTCTTTCAAACCTCTCATTGGGTTTTCACTAGTCCTTCAGGGCTCTCTGCTCAAAGAGGGGATGACCTCGGAGGGCCAGCCTTCCCTGCCACCACCCTCTGCATGTCCCTGAGCCCTGGAGCCAGGTGCCCCACTGAGTGCTGAGGGACCTGAGCCAGCCCATCCTGAACCCAGGCTGTGGCAGCAGTGTAGACTGATGTGTGCCAGGAGCCGTGGGCAGGTGGTGTGGGCCAGGGGCATGCAGTTTCTCTCTCTCTCTCTCTCTTTAAAAGATTTTATTGATTTGTCAGAGGTAGGCAGGTAGGCAGAGAGGCAGGCAGAGGGAGAGGAGGAAATAGGCCCCCTGCTGAGCAGAGACCCCCCCCCCCCAATGCGGGGCTCGATCCCAGGACCATGGGATCATGGGATCATGGGATCATGACGTGAGCCGAAGGCAGAGGCTTTAACCCATTGAGTCATCCAGGAGCCCCACAGTTTCTCTTTCTTATTCCTTCCTCCCTCTCCCAGAGGTAGCTCAGAGGAGCCTCCACACTCCACATCACGAGATCCCTTGACCTGTTTCTCCAGTATTCAGCTGGTGAGCTTGGTGGCTTCCTGTTGCTTCTGTGTCCCATACCCGCACCCATGGCAGTTCCTGGATCAGGGGAGGGATCTTCCCCTTGTCTGTACTTGACCCTCTTCCTCTCCCACACTGAACCCACACACCTTTGTGTCTTCCATGGATGTGCTTGGAAGCAAGCTCATCCACAGGAAATCTAGTATCCAAATGGATCCAAGTCACGGCCACTGAATTAGTGATCCAGGACAGAGAACAAACCAGCTCTGAAACCTGTCACACATTCTGTGACCATCTTGTACTAAAACAGACAACAGTAATTGCTTTCTGGATTATTACAAGGCATCTTTCTCTACTTACACTCTCTGGAATGCATAGGTGCTGATCCTGGATGAAAAAGGACTATGGCTCCCCTGGGCTAGGATTTACAGGTAAATTTAGTGAAATTTGAATTCGAGGCATAGAATGAATAAATATTGATGAGGAAGTACTCCCAAGTAGGGCATATGATCATTGTGTATCGAAGCTTTTTCAGATAGGTTACTGAAAGAAAACTCCTTTTTATTGTTTATTTTAATTGCAGTCGAGTTAGCATACAGTGTTATGTTAGTTTCAGGTGTGCAATAGCGTGAGTCAGTAATTCTGTATTTTACTCACTGCTCACCAAGAAAAGTGGACTCTGAGTCCCCTTCATCTGTTTCTCTCATCCCTCCACCCACCTCCACTTTGGTAACCATCAGTTTGTTCTCTATTGTTAAGAATCTGTATTTTTGTTTGTCTCTTTTTTCTCCTTATTTATGTGTATTTGTTTCTTCAATTCTACACCAAAGTGACATCATATGGTATTGTCTTTCTCTGACTGACTGATTTCACTTAGGATAATCCTTGCTAGATCCATCTGTGTGGCTGCAAATGGCAAGATTTAATTCTTTTCATGACTAAGTAATATTCCACTGTGTGTGTGTGTGTGTGTGTGTGTGTGTGTTTACACATCTCTCATCTCATTTAGCACTCTTTCAGTGGACACTTGAGTGCTTCCATATTGTGATCTTGTAAATAATGCTGCGAGAAACATAGGGGTGCTTGTATCCTTTTGAGTTATTGTTTTCGTATGCTTTGGGTACATACCCAGTAGTGTGGTTGCTGCATTCTAGGGTAGCTCTATTTGTAATGTCTGGAGGACCCTCCATACTGATTTCCAGAGTGGCTGCAGCAGGTTGCTTTTCTACCAACAGTGCAACGAGGGTCCCCTTTGGTCCCCTTTTCCCATATCCTCCTAGCACCTGCTGTTCCTTGTGCTGTCGATGGGAGCCATTCTGACAGTATGTGCTAATATCTCATTATACTTTTGATTTGCATTTTCCTGAGCTTGGATGATGGTGAACATCTTTTCATGGGACCGTTGGCCATCTGTATTTCTTCTTTGGAGAAATGTCTATTTATGTCTTCGGGCTACTTTTTAACTGGAGTGTTTGTTTTTTAGTGTTGAGTTGATTCCACTCCACATATTTTGGACACTATCCCTTTACTGCATAGGATATTTGCAAATATCTTCTCCCTTTTAGTAGGTTGTCGTATTATTATTATTTCTTCCTAGTTCTTCTGCTGTGCAGAAACTTTTTATTTTAATATAGTCCCAGTTGTTTATTTTTGCTTTTATATCCTTTCCCTCAGGAGACAGTCTAGAAAAATATTGCTTTGGTCCATGTCAAGAAGTTACTGTCTGTGCCCTCTTACAGAATTTTTTATGGTTTCAGGTCTTCCACTGAGGTCTTGAAACCATTTTGAGTTTATGTGTATGGTGTAAAGAAGCAGAGTAATTGCATTCTTCTGTGAGTAGATGTCCAGTTTTCTCAACACTGTTGTAGAGACTGTCCTTTTCCTTTTTGATATTCTTGCCTGCTTTGGGGAACACTAATTCACCACACAATCATGGGTTTATATCTGAGTTTCTGTCCTGTTCCCTAGGTTGCTGTATGTATTTTTGTGCCAGTGCCATACTGTTAGGATGACTATAGCTTTGTAGTATAACTTGAAATCTGGAATTGTGGCTCCTCCAGCCTTGTTTTTCTTTCTCAACATTACATTGGCTATTCAGTATCTTTGGTGGTTCCACACAGATTTTTAGGAGTATTTGCTTGAGTTATTTTTGTTTAACGGAATGTCAATGAGACAAGCTATAGTACATCATTAGTTTCAGCTGTAGTGTTTAGTAATAGATCAGGTGTGTATAAAGCCCAGTGTGCATTGCATCACATGTGCTCCTTAATGCCCATCACCCAGTTACCCCATCCCCCATCCAACTCCCCTCCAGCAACCCTCAGTTTGTTTCTGTAATGAAGAATCTCTCATGTTTTTTCTCCCTCTTTGATGACTTCCCATTCAGTTTTCCCTCCCTTACCCTCTGATCCTCTGTGGTGTGTCTCCTATTTCACATATGAGTGAACCCATGTGCCAACTGTCTTTCTCTGACAGACTTATTTCACTCAGCATAATACCCTCCAGTTCCAGCCAGGTGGATATGATGGTAGGTCTTCATCCTCTCTGATGGCTGAATAATATTCCATTGTAGATATGAACCACATCTTCTTTATCCATTCACCTGCCCATGGACATCTGGGCTCTTTCCATAGTTTGGCTAGAGCGAATAATGCTGCAATGAACATTGGGGGGCAGGTGCCACTATTTTCACTCAACCTGTATTTTGGGGGTAAATACCTAGTAGAGAGATTGCTGGGTCATAGGGTAGCTCTATTTATAGATTCTTGAAGAAACTGGATAACATTTGGCAGAGTGGCTGTATAAGCTGGCATTCCCACCAGGAGTGTAAGACTGTCTCCCTTTCCCCACATCCTCGCCAACATTTGTTGTTCCCTGCCTTTATGATTTTAGCTATGCCAGCTGTTGTAAGCTGGTATCTCATTGTGGTTTTGATTTGTATTTCCCTGATGGCTATTGATGTGAAGCACTTTTTCGTTTGTCTCTTGGTCTCTTGTATGTTCTTTTGGGAGAAAAGTGTGTTCATGTTTTCACCAGCTGGACATCGTCCCCTGACAGCCACACCCAGCTGAGCCCATCATCTGCTCTGCTCAAGGGCAGCAAACAGACCAGGTGCAGATGGGACTCCCTCCTGTCAGGCATGGCTTGCTTCCATGAGGTAGAGAGGTGGGCCAGCTCGCTTGCACAAGAAACACGTGTTTCTTTGGTTCCTTGCTATCGGCCTCCCCTTTCTGTCACCCTGGTCCTAAACCTTTAGCTTCTGTGAGAACTTGGGTTTGCAGATTTCTGTGACATTTCAAAGTGCAGATCTGCTTTGGCTTTGTTCCCTGTACTTGGGTTGGAGATGAAGGTGGGAAGAGTCGTCCTACTCTGAAAGCAGCCAAAAGAAAGATCAAGTGTGCTCTGCCCCTGGCACCTCAGGTTTGAAAGCCATGGCCAACTACATATTTCTTGTTCTACATGATCAGCTTTAGGGACACACGGATGTGTGTGACATGAAATCGTACAGAAAGAAATTTTGTTACTGAACTTTTGCCTTGCAAAAGACAGTTTAGGGACACCGCCCCTTGCTGCCCTATCTTTTCTGGTCTGGCTAATGCCCGGTCACACGGACAAGTGTAGCCGCACAAGGGCATAACTGTGACTTCCTCCTAGAACATTCCTGGGCTCCCTGCGTCCAGATCTGACCAACCCTTCACAACCCCAGTTCTCCTTAGTATCCCCTGTCATGGTGTTTGTCACAGAAGGCTGTCATTTGCTGTCTCTTGGTCTGTTCTTTCTGCTTGGAGTAGATCTCTCTCAGATGCCTGGCTGGATGACAGGTGGATGAATGGTTTCAGAATCTTTGGTCCTGGAAAAGCAGGCATCCTTCAAAACCTTGAAGGGCAGGGGGGAGTCTCTGGCCCTCTATATGCCCCCAGCCTCGGTGAAACCTACTGTCCAGGACAAGGTACTTGGAAGTTCTTTCAGATGAAGTTTGTTTTATGAAGGTGGCTTCCTTCTGAGATCACTATGCAACCACATTGCATGGCCATTCCTGTGGGACAGAAGGCATGCTACTGTATTGTATTCTTCTTGCACACTGTGCCTATCAAAGAGGAAACACATGCTCACCCTCACAAGTTCAGACTTACACCTCCATTTCTGAGCATCACTACCCTGTAAACGACAGTGAATTCCCATTGGGCTGCAGACCTGTAGACGTGCCATTCCAGGTGTCAGTAGAGGAGGATGGAGATGGTGTTCTGGCTAAAAGGATGGAAGCCTTTGCCTCTGTGGGTGATGAAATTAGATTTTACCCAGAAGGTGCTATGTTCTACTCAAAGAAGGGGCATGATCCTGGGATCTTTGAGACCAGGGATCAGCAGAGATGTTTCTGGGAGTCTTCTGTAAAGATTTTCTGTTAGGTGCTGCAGTCCATGTGGTGTCTTGCAATGACTCCACTCTTGCATTGTGTCTTGAAAGCAGCCACAGACCATCCATAACTAATGTTCCAGACACACTTGATTGTGAGAATATGGGGCAAGGTCCCATTTGGCCAATAGGTGTGTTTCCCACACCCTAGATCTGGAACATGATGGACGATGGGGCAGAGGGCTCTTTTTTTTTCCAGTGGCAGAGTAGGAAGACACTGGGATCTATCCTGGCTGACCCTGGTCCCTGCACTTGAAAGGAAAAAAAGATGATAGTGAAATGGGCCAACAATGAAGGCCACAGGAATTCCTCCCCATTTCTTTGTAGGCATTGAGCTTCCCACAACATGTTTGTCTGTGGTTGAATCTCATGTAGGTATTGTTTGGCTGAATAAGTCCCCATTGCCTGACGGGTATATCGAACAGATGCTTATATTTTTCAGGCCAAGACCATGAGCATGTTTAGGGTTCTCCTGAGTTAACAGAGGATCTCATATGTGTGAGGATCTCACGTGGGCTTCAGGACTTGTCTGATTCAGCCCTCAGCACTGTTATGGAGCACTGCTTCCTGGGCCCTTTGTGGCACTGGCATGGGCCTGGCCTAGACCACTTCTGTAATCATGATGGAAAAGCCTGGGTGGTCCACTCCATGCTTGGCTCTGCAGGCTGAGACCTGAGGTTCCTCCTACCTCATTGGTTGGGACGAGGTCATATGCCCATGGATGAGCCAATCCCTGGAGCCAGGGAGTAGAGACGTGGAGATTGGCCCAGGTTGTTAGGACCTCTGTTATAATGACTTTTTTAATGGCTGTGGTGGCAAGATCTTCTGGGACGGTCTGTTAATAAAATGAATATTAATTTTTGATAGTAAATGGGTCCAAGGTGCTGCCTTAGCCCCTAGCACCTCAGTACTATTGTACTGAGGGGAGAATGAATAAGGTGAATGAAAAAAGTCTGGAGTGCACAAGGGAAGGGTACGTGTGTGTGTGTGTGTGTGTGTGTAGGGGGTTGGGGATAATAGCTCTGGCCAAGCTGTAGCTCCAACTTATCTAGGTTCAAAAAGGTGAGTGGAATCCTCGTGTTTCAGCATCCATCATTTTGTAGATGAAGAATATGCCTTTTGCATGGAGTACGGCAAGACTTGTCCCAAGTATTCTCTAGTTGGTATGGAAGTCGGGGAGACCCCACCCTCCATCTGCTAGGATAGGCGTGAGAGGCTGAGTGCTCTCAAGAAGGTGTGTGGCTTTCGCAGGGTTCACTGTGAGCCTGCACACAGGACTGATGAGGACAGTTCACGGTTTTGTTCTGAGGATGGAGTATTGAAGAATGCGGTGCCCTGTGTAATCCGGGGCAGAGGACAGACCTGGAGTTCACTGTAGAGTTACTTCTAGGAGTGGTGGTGATTTGCAGCATCCTCTTCATGAGATGTCTGTCTTTTATTGAGTTCTGGGTGTGGTTTCTGTGACTGTGTCCTAATGGCTGGGATTTCCAAGGGGTGGGATTTTTTTGGCTTCCCCTTAAGAGTTGGTCCCCTAGGAGTGGGCAAGTCCCTATCTGCTGCTGAGAAGTGTGTCTCTAGCAGTTGGAGTGTGTATTACAAGCCTAGAGGTCAATGGTGAGGTGGTTACAGTGGTCAGCAGGCTATTGTTACTGATGATTTTTATGGGTGAATTCCATAGGATGAGATGTTAGAACTTATGGTTAGGGATCCTCATTAAGTGCCCATCAAGGGTGCTTTTTCTGAGTTTCATATTCGATATCTTTTTATTTCTTCTGATAAGCCCTCCTTGTACTTGGTATTCCAATGAGCAGTGCATTACAACATTGCCTGCATTTTACCCTCGTGTTGATGAGGATTCCAGAAAGGAAAATGTTAGTGCTTCCACAAATTGTACACTGGAACAGCCAAATAATAAAATTTTATTTTTGACACAAAGCAGGATGTATCCTGCTGTGCTTCTTAGTTTAAAGCAGGGGAGGGGGCCCTCTTTCAGTACTGGTAATGAGTACCATAGGCCTTCCTAGGGAACATTATCAGATTCTTTTTTTTTTTTTTTTAAAGATTATTTATTTATTTATTTGACAGAGAGAGAGAGATCACAATTAGGCAGAGAGGCAGGCAGAGAGAGAGAGAGGAGGAAGCAGGCTCCCTGCTGAGCAGAGAGCCCGATGCGGGACTCGATCCCAGGACCCTGAGATCATAACCTGAGCCGAAGGCAGCGGCTTAACCCACTGAGCCACCCAGGTGCCCAACATTATCAGATTCTATTGGAGACTGGGTTTTGTTATTGTGGAAGAATCAGGAATCGACCAAGTACTTGTCTCCTGTTTTATTTTCCATGAACATTTCCCTGATATTTTGTTTCACAGCTCTACTATTGTAAAGTCATCCCAACTTTGGCACCAGCTCAGCCTTCTCTGCCCAGGGTATGTTTGGGCCAAGACAAAAAGCTGCTTCTGGGTGACTGGGAGACTGTAGTGCAAGAATGCTGTCAGTAGGGAGTTACTGGGATCCTAAGTTACAAACCAGCTCTTGACACCCAGATGAAATGCATTTCAGATTTAGGAAGTTCAGATAGAAATTTTGTGTCCATGATGACAAGTGAAGAAAATGTGTCATCCTTAAACCTAACCTTAACCCCTAACTTTAACACTGAAACCTAACCTGACCTTAAAGCCCCAACTGGAATCCTGAATCCCAAACCTGAAGTTGAACCTGAAGCCTGGACTCTGAACCTGAGCCCTGGATCCAAGCCTTGAACTATGAACCCAAACCCTAAACCAGAACTCCGAGCCATGAACCCTGAACCAAAATCCCAGCATAAACCCAGTCCCCAAATTTGACCTTGAACTTTATCCCAGAAGCCCTGAGTTTTAAACCCTAAATCATAAACCTAAAGCCCTAAACTCTGTTTCCTTGCCCTTCACTCTAAATCCTCACCCTGACCCTAAGCCTAAACCCTGATCTAGAACTCTGACTGAAACCTGAGCTTGAACCCAAATTCAAACCCTTCAGCACGCTTTGTTTATGTATTCACCATTGTTGGCTATTTGCAGTTTCTATCTTTTGATTCTTGTGAACATTGTATGGTTTGGGGGCTAGGGTTAGGGTCTTTGATTGGGGTCAGGGCCAGGCTTAAGTGCTAGGTGAGGTCCAAGTGTGGGTCTATGTCAGGGTCATGCCAGGTCATGTTCGCTGCCACATGGACACTGAGCGGCAGGCTCTCCCTTCCAGCCTCCCCTTCTATTGGCATCCCTAGTCTACTTTACTGAGGCTTCCCTTCACAGTTCTAACCAGATTGTGTTGGAGTGTTGTAGAGAATTGGAATTCCAAATCCAACTTCCAAATCTCACTGCTTCTACTGCAGTGAAGACATGGGGCCCCCCGATTTAATCTTCCCACAAGTCTCTTGCTAACATGTGGCCTCCTGCAAGGGCGAGTGGCTTCTCCATGGTGGGAAAACTGGATCTGGCAGCCCTTGGCCTCCACTCCAATGTCTTATATCCTCTCTGCTTCTGTGATGTGGTGCTAATGTGGATGTTTGGAAGAGTCATCATTTCCTCTGTGGTAATTTCACTGTGCAGTCCGCTTGTTACAGCAGCACAAATGTGCTTTATCTCCACACTCAGGTTCTTGAGCTGTCATTTCTTTCTTTCCTTTTTTTTTTTTTTTTTTTTTAAGATTTTATTTATTTATTTCACAGACAGAGATCACAAGTAGGCAGAGAGGCAGGCAGAGAGAGGAAGGGAAGCAGGCTCCCTGCTGAGCAGAGAGCCCAATGTGGGGCTCGATCCCAAGACCCAGGGATCATGACCTGAGCCAAAGGTAGAGTCTTTAATCCACTGAGCCACCCAGGCACCCCCCTAGCTGTCATTTCTTAACCACATTTGCCACCTCAGATGGGATGCTTCAGTGTGTTTTACCCCAAATGGGGACAGTGTCTTGCAGACCACCACATAACCTGAAATGAGGAGATCAATACAGGTTCCACCTTATAAAATAGACCACAGACCCACTTCAGCTGTGTCCACCTGCCCAACTTGTCCTTTAGCATTCTCCAGGTTTCTTCTTCTCCTTAGGCATTAGAGGAGATAGGGTTATGGTTTAGGATTTAGGATTTGGGTTCGTTTAGGGATAAGGGGAGGGCTCAGAGTTTGTTTGCAGGGGGTCAACAAAAGTGGAGGATTGCTGGGGTGGGTCCAGCTTTGCCTTCAGATTTCTCCTTCAGATTTCTTTCCAGTGTTCTAAATGGCAGAGTTTTTCTGTGTTGCAGGCTTAGTCCTCAGGCATTGCTCAGCTGTCCGCACTCCCTGGGACATCAGAGGCAGACCTTTGGGGATGGACCTGTCAGAACACAACCTAGTGTAAATGTTAAGGGCTAGGGCATGGCAGAACCAAAGTGAAGGTGCACTGGCGAGCTTCCCAGGGCAGCAGAGATGAGGGCGTGTGTCAGGATGACTGTCAGGATCTGGATTTGTGTCCAGTGGTCCAGTAAATGTGGGCCTGGCCTCGGGTGGACATGCAGATTTCTCCTACTCTGAATCCTTATCAGATTTCCAATTGGCATGGGTTCCTTCTGGGTGGCAGGTGGAGTCCCTCTGGTACTGTTCAGGTGTCCCCAACACGTAGGGCATGCATGCCGGGACTCTGGGGACAGAAGCCTGAAGTCCCAGCCTCGGTTTAAGCTTAGGGCCTCAGGGCATGTCAGGCATGCCCAGGGTGTTTCAATCTCTACTGGGGGATGAGTTAATAGAGAACTTCAGGATTCAGCTTTGCATCCAGGGGGCCAGTGAAAGTGGGGGTGGCCTCAGATGGGCATGCAGATTTGTCCAGCACTGAATCTTTTCTAGAGCTCCAAAGGGCAAAATTTCCTTCAAGGAGGCCGGCTGAGTCCTCTGCTATTGCCCAGGTGTCCCGAACTCCTGCCCTAAGGAGCGCGGTCACTAGGGATGGACCCCTCAGAACCCAACCAAGGGTTAGGACCTAGAGGCATGGAAGGACTGATCTAAAGGTGCTTTTTGGGAGTGTTCCCAGGGCTGAGTTGAGAGCATGGGTCAGGGTGAATGCTGTCTCTGGGTTTGTATCATGAGGTCCACTAAATATGGGCATGGCCTGAGGTGGGCATGCACATTTCTCCTGCTCTGAAACCTTTCTGAAGATCTAAATGGCATAGTGTCCTTCTGGCTGACAGCCTGAGTCATCTGGTATTGCTCCTGTGTCCCCGGTCCCTGGGGATTTTAAGCAAGGCCCTTGGGGAAGGTCCTCTCAGAATCCATCCAAGGGTTAGCATTAGGGACTAAGGGCACGGCAGGACTGATCTGAAGACCCCAGGGAGAGCTGTCAGCGGTTGGGGGACTGAGTTGAGGGCGTGGATGAGGCTGAGTGTCTGGCTCTGGCTTTGTGCTCCCAGCTCAGTGGGGGATCTGCTTCTCCCTCTCCTTCTGCACCTCCCTCTGCTTATGCTCTCTAATGAAGAAATAAAATCTTTAAAAAAATAAAATGCATAACCTCCTTCTCTTTTCTACATGTGGTTGATCCTGATTTATCACTTCAAATATAATTCACAGGTTAACTTCTCAATTTTATTTACTCATGTAGGTATCCACAGTACACTGTGCAGATTTTTATCATTTCAATTTCCATAAAATGATTATCAGTGTGTGATTATGTGTTATTCTTTATCACTAGGCTTATAAGAATGAAAGATAAACATATATTTATTGAATGATAAATATATATACTGAGGTACAGATGCCTTTATGACAGAAAATAGTGTTCACACTACACAGAGTATATATATATATTTATTTTTTTAAAAGATTTTTATTTATTTATTTGACAGAGATCACAAGTAGACAGGCAGGCAGAGAGAGGGAGAAGCAGGCTCCCTGCTGAGCAGAGAGCCCGATGCGGGGGCTCGATCCCAGGACCCTGGGATCATGACCTGAGCCGAAGGCAGTGGCTTAACCCACTGAGCCACCCAGGCACTCTTTTTTTTTTTTTTTTTAAAGATTTTTATCAAAGTATATTTTTGAAAGGAAAAATCCAAAGAGGAGTTTGATAACATTCTTCTAGACTTTTATTCATAGTACTTGTTTTTGCATTGCATAACAATAAACTTTTCAAAAAGAGTTTCAAAGGAGCAGAAAGGTTGCAAAAATAATTATTTCTACATAGTCCACACACCTAGTTTCCCCTCCTAAGTACACTTGATACAGCTAATGAACACAATCTGCGTGAACACTGCATCAGTAACTGAATCCATTTCTTGCGTTGATTTCCTTGGTGTGCTAGTCTGTAGGATTCCTGATCAGGTATTTTACAGTTTCCCTCAACTGGGAATTTTCTGAGATGTTTTTCATGCTTAGACTGGGAAGGGTTTTTGGGAAGAAGAGCATAGACATAAAATGGAGTTCTCATCGCTTTGTATGGAAGAATGTAGGTTATCAACGCATTAGGTCATTATGAGTGTTAAGTTTGGTCATAGTCGAAGGAGTGTTTTTCAGGTTTTGACATAGGAATATTATTTTCCTCTCTCCTTCCATACTGTCCTATTTCAAAAAAGATCACTATGTACACCAGTTTTAAGGGCTTGGGAGTTATGCCACAGTTGCTTGAGGTAGCAGAATCTACATGCATTAATTGGAATTCTCTTGCTCAGGATACTTGTCTGTTTTTACCAATTTATAATCAATTCTCTTAATTTCAGTACAGGCTAAGAGATATTCATTTTCTAACTTGAACTTTAATCAAATATTTTGTATTACAGAAGTTTCATTTTGACCCCTGAAAGTTCTATCAGTTGGCTCTTATGCCCCCTTTGACATATATCAGTTGGTTTTGTTTTTAAGCACTTTCTTAGTTTCTGACATGAAATCGTCTTGAATATTCCCTGCATTAACTCTAGAGTAGTCATTTTTCTAAGGAGCCTTAGTTCCTTTTGTTATAAATGGTATTAAAAATCTAAATTAGAACACAGTGCATGCTTGTTGTTAAGGGGTACTGTTGCTTCTAGAGGCTAGTAGTTTACAGAGTTAAGAAATGTGTGTGTATGGTAAAACGTGTATGAAACTTACCGATCATTCTTTTTTCCAAGTTTATTAATATATAATTTACATATAAAATTGCATTAATTAAAGTTGTACAATGTGATGATTTGATACATGTATATTTTGCAAAATGATTACCACAATAGGGTTCATTAGCAGTTCTGTTATCTCACATAATTACCATTTCCTTTTTGTGGTGATAATATTTAAGCTTTACTCTTAACAACATTCAAACATATAATAAAGTATTGTTCACTATAGACTCCACATTATACATTCAATCCTCATAAATGGAAGTTTAGACCTTTGATGAATTTGTCCTCATTTTCCCCAGCTTCCAGCCCCTGGCAGCCACAATTCCAATCTCTGTCTGACTTACTTCACTTAGCATATGTCTGAATATTCTATCTGTGTTGCCACAAATGGCAGAATTTCTATTGCTGAATAATATTGCATTATATAGATAGATACACAGGTAAGATTGATAGATATAGTATGTGTATGTATACATCTATATATTTTCTTTATTCATCAATGGATATCCTTTAGTGGACACTTAGGTCTTTTCTGGTCTTGACTCTTGTGAATTATGTTTTCATGAATGTGGGATATAGATACTCTTTTTAAGATACTGATTTCATTTCCTTATCATATATACCCATAAGTGGGATTGCTAGATTATATAGTAGTTCTACTTTTTTTTTTTTTTTTTTTTTTTTTTAAAGTTTTTTTATTTATTTATTTGACAGAGAGAGATCACAAGTAGGCAGAGAGGCAGGCAGAGAGAGAGAGAGGAGGAAGCAGGCTCCCTGCTGAGCAGAGAGCCCGATGCGGGACTCGATCCCAGGACCCTGAGATCATGACCTGAGCCAAAGGCAGCGGCTTAACCACTGAGCCACCCAGGCGCCCAGTAGTTCTACTTTTAATGTTTTTGATGAACCTCCATACTAGTTTCCATAGTGGTTGAAAAGTTCCCTTTTCTCCACATGCTTATCAGCACTTAACTAATGTCTTCTTGGTAAGAGCCATTCTAACAGGAGTGATGTGATTTTTGTTTTTACTAACATATAATGTAGTATTTGTTTTGTGGGTACAAGTTTGTGATTCATTGGTCTTACACAATTCACAGAGAATTGTGGGCGCCTCTTGGCGCCCTCCCCTCTAGCAACTCTCAGTTTCTTTCCTGAGATTAAGAGTCTTTTATGGTTTCTCTCCCTTTCTGGTTTTGTTTTGTTTCATTTTTCCCTCCCTTCCCCTATTATCCTGTCTTGGTTCTCATATTCCTCATATCAGTGAGATCCTAGGATAATTGTTTTTCTCTGTATAAAACTCTCTAGTTCCATCCATGTCATTACAAGTGGCAAGATTTCGGCGGGGGTGGTGGTGGGTGTTTGATGGCTGCATAATGCTCTGTCATATATATACACATCATTTTCTTTATCCATTTATCTATTGATGGACATCTAGGCTCTTTCCATAGTTTGGCTATTGTGGACATTGCTGCTACAGACATTCGGATGCACATGCCCCTTTGGAGCACCACATCTGTATCTTTGGGGTAAATGCCCAGTAGTGCAATACCTGGGTCATAGGGTAGCTCTGTTTTCAGCTTTTTGAGGAACCTCCATACTGTTTTCCAAAGTGGCTGCACCAGCTTGCATTCCTACCAGCAGTATAGGAGTGTTCCCCTTTCCCTGCATCCTCACCAACATCTGCCGTTTCCTGACTTGTTAATTTTAGCCATTCTGACTGGTGCGAAGTGGTATCTCATTGTGGTTTTGATTTGTATTTCCCTGAGTGATGCTGAGCACTTTTTCATGTGTCTGTTGGCCATTTGGATGTATTCTTTGCCAATATGTCTGTTCATGTCTTCTGCCCATTTCTTGATTGGATTATTTGTTCTTTGGGTATTGAGTTTGAGCAGTTCTGTGTAGATCTTGGATACTAGCCCCTCATCTGATAGGTCATTTGAAAATATCTTCTCCCATTCTGTCAACAGTCCTTTGGTTTTGTTGACTGTTTCCTTCACTGTGCAAAAGCTTTTGATCTTGATGAAGTCCCACCAGTTCATTTTTGCTCTTGCTTCCCTTGCCTTTGGTGATGTGTCTAAGAAGTTGCTGTGGCTGAAGTTGAAGACGTTGCTGCCTGTGTTCCCCTTAAGGATTTTGATGAATTCCTGTCTCACATTGAGGTCTTTCATCCATTTTGCGTCTATTTTTGTGTATGGTGTAAGGAAATTGTCCAGTTTCATTCTTCTGCATGTGGCTGTCCAATTTTCTGAACACCATTTGTTGAAGAAACTGTCTTTTTTTCTATTGGACATTCTTCCCTGCTTTGTCAAAGATTAGCTGACCACAGTTGAGGGTCTATTTCTGAGCTCTCTATTCTGTTCCACTGATCTGTGTGTCTGTTTTTGTGCCAGTACCATACTGTCTTGATTTTTACAGCTTTGTAATAGAGCTTGAAGTCTGGAATTGTGGTGCCACCAGCTTTGCTTTTCTTTTTCAACATTCTTCTGGCTATTTGGGGTCTTTTCTGGTTCCATACAAATTTTAGGATTATTGGTTCCATTTCCTTGAGAAAAGTTGATGGTCTTTTGATAGGAATTGCATTAAATATGTAGACTGCTCTAGATAGTATAGACATTTTCACAGTATTTGTTCTTCCAACCCCTGAGCATGGAATGTTTTTTCCATTTCTTTGTGTCTTCTTCAGTTTCTTTCATGAGTATTTCTGTCTTTCATCAAAGTTTTTTTCTCAGTATACGGCGCTTTCATCCTCTTAGTGAAATACAACGCTATGTAATTTTTTTTCTCTTCTAGATGGCATTGTGAATGAGACTGTTTTCTTTTTCAAATATTTTGTTGTAAGTGTATAGAAATACAACTGATTTCTCTATGTTTTGTATTCTTCGACTTCATTGAAAATACATTTATTAGTTCTAACAATTTTCAGTGGTGTGTTAGAATTTCCCACATATAAGATCATGTTATCTGCAACTAAGCAATTTTACTTCTCCCTTTTGAATTTCTTTTTTTTGTCTGAATGTTCTTGCTAGGACTTTCAGGACTACGTTGGAATAGGAGTCTCCGTGTCTCATTCATGATTTTAGAAGACTGGATTTCCTATTTTTAAGTGAGTATATGTTACCTGTGGACTTGTCTGCTACAGTGTTTATTATATGTTCCTTCTATACCCAATTTGTCTAGCATTTTTAAAAAAAGATTTTATTTATTTATTTGATCTCTCTCTCTAGAGAGATCACAAGTAGGCAGAGAGGCAGTGAGAGACAGAAAGAGAGAAGAGGAAGCCGACTCCCTGCCAAGCAGAGAGCCGGATGCAGGACTTGATCCCAGGACTCTGGGACCATGACCTGAGCAGAAGGCAGAGGCTTTAACCCACTGAGCCACCCAGGCACCCCTTGTCTTAGCATTTTTATTATGAATGGATGTTGAATTTTTGTCAAATGGTTTATCACATTTATTGGTTTGCATATGCTGAATCATTTTTGTATCCCAGGGGTAAGTCCCACTCTATTGTGGAGTATAATCCTTTTAATATGCTGTTAAATTTTATTTGATAGCATTTTGCTAACATTTTTGCATTTATAGTTAGCAGGGATATTGGTCTATAGTTTCTTTTAGCTTATTTGGCTTTGGTATCAAGGTAATGCTGGCCCCCAAAATTTGAGGAGTAGGGAACATTCCCAAACTCATTTTATGGTTGTGGTACTTCTGAAACTGTTGCAAGAATTCACCGAAGAAACCATCTGGTCCTCGGCTTTCATTTGTTGAAATGTGTTTTGTTTGTTTGTTTAAGATTTTATTTATTTATTTATTTGACAGAGAGAAATCACAAGTAGGCAGAGAGGCAGGCAGAGAGAGAGGAGGAAGTAGGCTCCCGGCTGAGCAGAGAGTGAGCAGAGAGCCCGATGTGGGGCTTGATCCCAGGACCCTTGGATCATGACCTGAGCTGAAGTCAGAGGCCTTAACCCACTGAGCCACCGAGGCACCCCTGTTGAGAGGTTTTAATTATTGCTTTAGTCTTCTTCATCCTTACAGGTCTGTTTGGATTTTTTTCCCTTAATGATTGACTCTTAATAGGTTCTATATTTGTTAGCCTATAATTGCTTATGGAAATCTCTTAGGATCTTTTCTATCAACTGTAATATCACCACTTTTATTTCTCAATTTGATTTTTCCTTCTTTTTTTTTAAGTCTACCTAAATGTGTGTCAGTTTCATCTTTCATAAAACCAGCTCTATGTTGTTGTTCTGGTTCTTATTTACTTTGCTCTGATCTTATTTTCCTAACTTTGGGCTTACTTTGTTCTTTTTCCTAGCTCCTTGAAATGTACAGTCGGGTTGTCTATTTATGATCTTTATAAACTTCCCCCATAGAATTGCTTTTTCTACCTTCCATAATTTATGGTTTGTTATGTTTCTACTTTTTGTCTCAAGATAGTTTTTAACTAGTTTTTTCATTTTTTTCCTTTGACACACTGGTTCTTCATGAGTGTGTTTCATTTCTACACACTTGTAAATTTTTCATCTTTCCTCCAGTTATTGATTTCTAGTGTCATGTCACTGTGGTCAGAAAACATAGTTTGTATCCATTGACTTGAATAATGTTCCCTTTTCACTTGAGAATCTATATTCTGCTGCTGTTGGTAGAAATGTCCTCTATATATCTGTTAAGGTCATTTATTCTAAACCAAAGTGCTGACAAATTTCCTTATGAATTTTTTAGGATAATCTGTCTATTGTTGAAAGTATCATGTTTTTATTGCTATCTATTTCTCTTTTAATATCAGTATTTTCTTAATATATTTAGGTACTCTGATGTAGCGTTCATCTATATTTAGAATTGGTAGATATCCTTGATGAATGACCCACTTATCTGTAATATGGTCTTCCTTATCTCATTAGCTTTTTTTCTCGTTACTGGTTTTGACTTGAAGTTTTTTTGTTTGTTTGTTTTGTTTTTTTAGATTTTATTTATTTGTTTGACAGAGACCACAAGTAGGTCGAGGGGTAGGCAGAGAGAGAAGGGGAAGCAGGCTCTCCGTGGAGCAGAGAGCCCAATGTGGGGCTTGATCCCAGCACCTTGGGATCATGACCCAAGCCAAAGGCAGAGGCTTTAACCCACTGAGCCACCTAGGCACCCCCCCCCGTTTTTTTTTTTTTTTTTTTGTTATTCTTAAGTAAGTACAGCTATTCCTGCTCTCTTTAGGTTTCCATGTGCGTGGAATATCTTTCTCCATAACTTTACTTTGAGCCTTTATGTCTCCTAAAGCTGAAATGAGTTTCTTTTAGGCAGCACATAGTTTGCTCCTCTTCTGATTAAATAATTTAATCCTTTTATATTTAAAGAGTTAATGATAGGTAAAGGCTTGTAGGTAAGGTTGTGTGATTCTGTTGTTCCTTTCTTCCGTTCTTGTCCTCCTATGTGAATTTAGGATTTTCCATAGTGGTATGCTTTGATTCACTTCTCTTAATCTTTTTTTTTTTTTAAACCTACTCCAAACTTGAGGTTTGTGGTAAACATAAACCCATGGTTATAATGGCCTATGATAGGCTAACAACTTCAGTTACATTTAAAAACTCTAGTCATTTACTCTTCCTTTATGTTTTTAATGTTGCAACTTATATATTTTTATTGCATAACCATTCAAATTACTGCAGTTTAGACATTTGCAGTACTTTTTCCTTTAACCCTTACAGTAGGGTTAACTGACATACCACAAATTAACACACTGCATTATTAGAATATTCTGAGTTGATTGTGATTTTACCAGTGTGTTTTTATACCTTCACATGTTTTCATACCTTCACATATTTTCATATTTCTAGTTAATGTCCTTTCATTTCAGCTTGGAAAATTCCTTTCTGCCTTTTTCAAAAGGCAGGTAACCGTGGTGATTATCTCCCTGAGCTTTTGTTTGGGAATGTCTTTAACTTACCACTACTTCTGAAGGACAACTTTGCAGGATAAAGTATTTTGGTGACAAGGTCCCCTCCCCGCCTTCCTCCTACCCGCAGCCCCAGTCCTTTGACTCTAACATTCCACTCTTAATCTGCAAAGTTTCTTCCAAGAAATCTAATAGTAGCCTTAAGGGGATTCCCTTCTATAAGAATTTCCTCTGACTGGTCTTGCTGCTTAAAATATTCCCTTTGTCTTTGATTTCACACAAAAATGTACAATAGTGGTTTTTGGAGACAATCATTTTAGTTTGAAATTTGAGGATGACATATTATCTTAATGAATTTGGGTGTCTAGATACCTCCCCATATTGAGAAGTCCTCAGCCATTATATCCTCAAGGTTTTTGTTCCTTTCTCCCTCTATTTTCCTTCTGAGATTCCAACTTATCTTCCATGATATTCCATGGTTCATGCTGGCTTTCTTCAATCTTTTTTGTTTGTTCTCCATTGAAGAAATACAAAGATCTTGCTGCTACTTCACATAATCTTTTTTTCTGCTTGAGAAGCATGCTTTTGATGCTTTTAATTACATTTTTCATTTCACTCACTGTATTCTTCAGCTCCAGAATTTGTTTGGTTCTTCAAAAATTATTTCTGTTTGGGGCACCTGAGGCACCTGAGTGGTTCAGTGGGTTAAAGCCTCTGCCTTCTGCTCAGGTCATGATCTCAGTGTCCTGGGATCGAGCCCCTCATTGGGCTCTCTGCTTGGCAGGGAGCCTGCTTCCCCCTCTCTCTCTGCCTGCCACTCTGTCTGCTTGTATCTCTCTCTCTCTGTCAAATAAATAAATAAAATCTTTAAAAAATTATTTCTGTTCAACTTTGCAGTTTGATTTCATTGTGTTATCTTTATTATTTGGGGGGGTCAAATTCAAATTTATTGACATTTTCAAACAAGAGACTCTTCTTTGTTGCTTCATTCCATTGTACAATAATGTGGAAAATATTTGTATGAAGTTTTTTGAAGCTGAATGTGTTAAAAATATCATGGATAGAGTTGTTAACATCTTGTAGTATATATGTGCATATTCTCTGACTCTTCCCTAAGTTTAGAAGACAGCAAATTTAATGATCCTATGTTCTTTGCTAATGCTCCTTGGCTCAGCGCTAGAGGAGTTTTACAAAGATTTGCCATATGTTTAATTTCAAATGAAAATTTTCTTAAAACAGAAGGAATGCTTTCCTACTATCCAGTAATCAAAGACAAAACAACAAAACAAAACCAATTATGATCATACAGCACGTGAATGAGCTACAATTAAAGCTCCAGGAAAAGGGAAACCTCATTTGTGAAGCTGAACAAGTATAAGTATGTATACTGACGATTTTACACATTTTTCTACCATAAATCGATACGCAGGTTTTAATTATGGGTAGTTATATAAATTAGTAACAAAAACTGAGAAAAATTCTTGTAGATCATTGAGATTCCGTAAAACAACTATTTTGAATTTTTTATCAGGTACATCATTGATCTTCATTTCTTTGTGGTTGATTCCTGGAAAATTATTGTGTTCTTTTGGTGCTGTCATATTTTTGTTGATTTTTTGCATGTTCCTTGAAGTTGCATTGCTGACTTCACAGTTGAGGAAGCAGTTACCCCAAGTAGTCCTCACTAACTAGCTGAGAGAAACACCTTGCCAGTCCTGCTAGAGATTCTGAGGTTTTCCCAGGCTTTTCTTATAGATACACCTGCTGAATACTTTTTGCCACCTTGTATGTCAGAATTCTTAAAGGTCATGTGTCTGCCCTCAATCCTCTAATAAAGCTGTTTCTCAATACCATAAAGCCAGACCTGTTGTGGACGGTCTTCATTTTGCTTGCCCTAGAATGGTGGCCATGCTCAAGATTGTGGTACTCTTCCAGGCCCACAGATTTGGTCTAGCTTCGTGAACACACTCACCAGCCCTCCGTGAAACTCTTGCTGCTGCTGGGAGTGCCAGTGAGCCCTCTGGGATCTGCATTCTAGATGTCCCCTGTGACTCACTGGGGGCTTCCTGATGGTGTCTGTGACACGTTTAGCAGAATCTGCTTCCATCTAGTACATCCACTATGCCCTAGCTGTCCTTTTCTTAACCTCTCACTGCTTCTAAGTCATGAAATTCAGTACTCAGTATTCTGGATAGGTCAAAAGAGAAATGAGTCTCTTAGGCCATGTTTTGCCCTGATGGAGAAGCTGTGTACTATTCACACATTCTTTTCCCCATGAAAGAAATCATGGACTGAAAAAGCTTCTCTTAACACTGAGCTGTGCTGGTTTAGGAAATGGGTGACATGGGTAAAATGAACCATTACCGGTTTCCATGCCTCCATCTTGTATTTTTTTGGCTGCTACCAACGTGCTGAAACTTCCCCAATGGATCCCAGGATTTCCAGAAAGTCTTCCTTGTCCATAGGTGGTTGTCTCAATTGTTCTGTAGGGAAAAGGTAGTATAAAACACTTACTCCACCATTATGAGGATGCCACGCCTGTAAGTGTCTTTTCTAAGCTAAGCACAAGTCTACCCTCACACCTCCAACTCCAATGCACATATTTCATTCTAGCCCTTTTCCTCTTTGCTTATTCTCCCATTCCAACAGTGAGAATCTGAGTGCCACCATCTTTCATGCATTTACATAATAGTTCAATTCTAGTCTTTAAGTATACCAATGTCATAACTGTTAATCAGTACTTGATAAGAAACAGCTTTACTGGGTACCTGGATGGCTTAGTGGGTTAAAGCCTCTGCCTTCAGCTCAGGTCATGATCCCAGAGTCCTGGGATCGGGCTCTCTGCTCAGCAGGGAGCCTGCTTCCTCCTCTCTCTCTGCCTGCCTCTCTGCCTGCTTGTGATTTCTGTCTGTCAAATAAGTAATAAAATCTTAAAAAAAAACAAACAAACCAGCTTTACTGACTAATGCAGAGTTTGTGTACAGCTTTTCTTATATATAGCCTTAGACTCTTTATTCATTTCCAAAGTTCTTTAGAGGACTACCTTGTACTTCTGCCTTTTAGTGAGATTATGTCCTATATTTTGATACAATTAGATTCTTTTCTTCTAGTTTGCTTTACATCTTTGGAACCACGAGATTCTTTTCTTCTAGTTTGCTTTACATCTTTGGAACCACGAACCATCTAATGAATTTTAAAACTTTTTTTTTTTTTTTTTTTTTTTACATTAAGTTTCACTCTTTGTGCAATGAAGTTGTCATGGTTTTGACAAGTTCATGGTCTAATGTATTCATCAGTACTCTTATCACACATAATTGGTTTATCGTCCACCCCCAAATTGTGTCTCACCTTTTAAACTTTCCTCTCCCTTAGAATCTAAGGTCATGACTTTTTTGCTTTCTGTCCTATAGTTTTTACTTTTTCTGAAGGTCATGTAAATTTAATAATTCAATATATAGCCTGTTCAGGCTGACAACTTTCAGTTAGCAATATGCAGTTAACATTCACTGATATTAATAGCTCATGACCCATTATCTCTGAATACTAAGTAGTAGTTATATCTCAGTGTTCATCCTCACTCATATTGAAGGACATATGGAGTTCTTCCAGCTTTGGACAATATAAACAGTGCTGTTGTAAACTTTCCCATGGATGTGTGGACATTAGTTTTCAAAAGAGGTGAACAAATACTAAGAATGTGATTGCTAGATCAAAGATAAACCTCTGTGTAGCTTTTTAAGAAACTGTCAATGAATCTTCCAGAGTGGATGCACCATTTTCATTCCTTCCAGTGAAGGAAATTACTTCTTGTTTCTCCAAGTCCTTGACAAAATTGTTATTCTTAGGATGTAATTTTTTAAATTTTATGTTGTTTAATTTTCTTTTCCCTAATGACAAGTGGTTGTTGATAATCTTTGAAATTCCTTAATCTGTAATTTGTCTCTAAATAATTTTGAAAGTTTTCTATTACTATTTGAATATTCTGCTGCATTCTCTTTTCCCACTTTTCCAATTATGCCTACATTGAAACTTTTTGTACTGTTCATCAGTTCTTAGATGTTCTGATGTTGTTTTCATTTTCTTTTCATGTTCTTATTTCCGTTTGAAAAGTTTCCATTGATTCTCTTGACATTCACTGACTCTTTCCTTGGAGTGTTAAACTTGGTGAGCAGATCAAAGGTATTCTTCATTTCAGTTACTTGCTTCTTGATTTCTTGCATGTGCTTTTGATTCTCTTGCATTGTTGTTCTCTCTCTGGTGACAGAGTATTGTAAAAACACTTGTCTGATAATTCCTACATTTGTGTCACATCTGAATTTATTTCTGAGGATGGTTTTGATTCTTCGGGTTGTGTAATTTTGTTGAAATTAGGACATTGTATGTGCAATGTGCAAAGGTATTATCTATGTTGTCATGTGAGAAGTTACACTAATTTGCCTCGGATTTCAGCTTTCTTTAGTGATAGGTTTCAAATACCTCTACTGTTTGTATTTATACCTCTCTTTGATTTAGGGTTTCCCTTTGCCCTGTTCCTCAGAAAGAGTATACATCTTGTGACCTCTTTCAACTGCAGCTCACTGTTAATATACTTGAGGTTTTTTGGGATGATGGCTGGATGTGACAGAAGAAAAACAAGACACATATTTTTGGAACAAATCTCAGACTTGTAATTCTCCCCTCTCTTTGGGGTTTGCCTTTCTCATTTGTCTGGTTCTTTTCCAGGCATACAACTTTCATCTTTTTTGTCCCCTCATCTGTTTTACTTTCAGCATTTTCAATCTTCTTTTGAAGCTCTGTCCTGTTGTGAATTAGTTTTTCCTTCTCTTTTTCATGTAGGAAGCTGGAAAAGGTACAGTGTTATGTAATTTCTTTCTACCATGGGAAATAAGGTCTGCCTGAAGGATTCCCTGAGACCTGGGCTTCATGATGAGGGTTTTGGAGGGTATCCTAGGGGTGTCTCTTTGTTTATTCCTCGGAGTCATGAGGTTGTTTTTCTCTGATTTATTATTATTATTATTATTATTTATTTTTATTTTATTTTTTTTGTGAAAGCCTAGTGCAGTCTCTGAAATTGTGACCCTCAGAAGTTTTTCACAGCAGTCCACACTCTGCTGGCTGCAATTTCTGATTTTCCAGTAAAGTAAGTCTTACTATCATTCATGGCTTCCAGCTGCTGCTGCTGCTCCTGCCTCTCCACGACTGGGGATAACTGTTTGTCCTCTGCTCTGAGTTTTCAGATAGTTCTAAGAAAGTTTTTCATTTTCAGATTGTCCAGCTTTTCTTATTGTGGACAAAGAATGCCAAATTGTGACACTTTTACGACTTGGACCTGGAACCAAAAGACTAGCTGGTTTTTAAATTAGAGATAAATTAACTTTAAAATTATATCAAGGATCAATTTATTGACAAACAGCATTATATTGCATAAGATAAAATTACTGAATAGATTATTGTTATCGAAGTGTTAAACTTGTAAGAGCATGTATTTCCAAATATTTTATCCATGCTTGAAAACAGAAGAGTCAAAATGATTTGAAACATTTGGATTTCAGCTTCTCAGTTTACAGATCATCTCATTTGTATTTCTGAGCTCTCACAGCAAATTTATTATAGCCTACTATTTATTTCAACTGTATGAAGTATTTAATTTAGAAGAATGTACAATATATAACTTTAGTATAGGAGTATAACAAATTTTTAAAAATCCTATTACTTGGGGGCACCTGAGTGGCTCAGTGGGTTAAAGCCTCTGCCTTTGGCTCAGGTCATGATCCCAGGGTCCTGGGATCAAGTCCTGCATTGGGCTCTCTGCTCAGCAGGGAGCCTGCTTCCTCTTCTCTCTCTGCCTACTTCTGATCTTTGTCTACTTCTGATAATGGGATCAAAAAAAAATTTTTTTTTAATTTCTACCCTTGTTTCTGCTTTATTCTTACCCTATAGGAACTCCATGGACCTCACTGTCTTCTGTTTAGGCACCAGTCCTATTCTTTACTCATCTACCATCCCCAGCTTCACTGATATGTACAATATCCTATGAGGTGCTATATGATATTTGTTTAATTCTTAATTCTCTTTAGGCAAATTGAGTTCCTTGGGGTTCTTTGGCACTCAAACTAAAATCTTGTTTCTGTACTGTGTCAATCACATAATGTCTTGGGTACTTCCCACTTAAGTGGTTGTTATTTTTCTTGATTTATATATTAATGTAATTATCAACCCATCTGTGCCTCAGTTTCTGCTATGTACTTCTCTTAAATCTTTTAGTAGACATGTGATTCTTTCTTCACTCACTAGCTCCCAAACCCCTAAATTTCTACTCTATCTTTAGAATCAGGTGAACGCATGTAACATATGAACATTTTATAAAATGACCCTGTATGAATAAAGAAATGTACATGAGGTGGGAAAGAAATGTCCATAAACTACACTCTTTCTGGAAACATTAACATATACACATATTTATCTATTTTTCCCCTTTCATACATAATAACTTGGGATAAGGATTTTTTTTTCCATACATCCTATGAAAACTAATAAGATGAGTTAGCAATTGGCTAGTTCTGCTTTGTGAAAGTACTAAATGTGATTTGTCCTTAATATGAAAATGCTATTTTAAGTCATACAGAAGAGTTCATCAGACATTTTTAATGAAATCTTATGAATTTAAGTGAACTATCTGAAAGTTAACTCCAAATTTAATGATAGTCACATTAATTACCAAGAGAGTTTGGAGTTCAAGAAAAGTAACAGCTAGACAAAACTGATTTTAATCAATCAAATTTAAAAGCCATTCAAGTACTATTTTATAAGAATTGCAGAAAAAGAAAACATCATTGAAGGAAATGAACAAACAATGGAAAGGGTGAAGAGAAAGAAGTTAAGGACATGATCTTAGGGGAAAAGACTTATTTCAGCTTTTCAACTATATTGATTGATTTGATAATATGGTTGAAAATCCCATTGAAGAATGTATGTATCTTCGTATTTTACTAATTCGTGTTTTCAAAGATTTCACTTATTTGAGATGGAGAAAAAGAGAGAAACTGAGAGAATGAGTGGGAGGAAGGGCAGAGGAGAAGCAGACTCCCTGCAGAGCAGGGACCCCCCCCCCCCGACCTAGGACTCCATCCCAGGACCCTCAGATCATGACCCGAGCCAAAGGCAGATGCTTAACTGACTGAGCCACCCAGGTGCCTCCTAATTCATTTTTGAAAGTGCTTATACCAGTTAAATATACTTAGTTACAAAAGACTGTCATTAGCATCTTTTTTTTTTTTTGAAAGATTTTTTATTTTATTTATTTGTCATAGAGAGAGAAGCGAGAGCAAGCACAGGCAGACAGAGTGGCAGGCAGAGGCAGAGGGAGAAGCAGGCTCCCCGCCAAGCAAGGAGCCCGATGTGGGACTCGATCCCAGGACGCTGGGATCATGACCTGAGCTGAAGGCAGCCGCTTAACCAACTGAGCCACCCAGGCGCCCCTGTCTTTAGCATCTTAAGGCAACTCTGTGGAAATACAGTTGCTATCAGTGGTATCCAGGGCTGTCATTTTTAATTTGCCCACAGAAGTTGTAGAAACAGGAGTCTAAGTAAAAGCATTTGTTTGTGCACAGAAGGGAATAATAATGAGTCGAAATAGTTCTGCAAGGTTCAGGATAGTGTGTGTGTTTATCACTGACAGACATTTTATGTTCATTCTGTGGGTACAAAGTGAAAAACATTGATCTCTGCAAAGCCATTTCAGTTAAGAAAGTGCAAATACATTCTTGGATTTTGAGCCACAGTAAAGACTACCAGGTCTTAGAGGGATAATTGTGGACTTTTTCCAAAAACAAGATGACAATTACTCATTTTTTCCCTCTCATTCCCACAAACACAAGATTATCCGTTTTTGCGTCGTACTTACCCTGCCTTGTTTTATTTCTGTCTTGCTCTGGGATTTCATTATTTTTATTAAGTTGATTCTCTGCATCCATGAGTATGGGTGGAACAGAAACTAATGTTTCTTCCAAATAGGACGCAAAAGTACTGGATATTTGCCAATGTAAGAATATAAGAATGTAATCAAAATATTTGCAGTTTTCATTCCATGAAAAAATAAGATTTTAAAAACAGATTTCAGAAAGTATGTTGGACAATAAGTCAGAAAATTAAGGGAGACTGGGGGGAGAGGCTGATGGTGAAGTTAAAAACACTCATGGAGCAGATAGGAAAGTTTCCCACACTGAAGGAGAATTAAATGAAGGAATATGTTTTAGAATAATAAGAAAATGGTACTGAAATATAGTAGAAAGTTTCTATTTAGCTAAAAGTAGGGTTTTTTGGCAGGGGGGTGCCTGGGCAGCTCAGTCATTGTGTCTGCCTTCGGCTTAGGTCCTGATCCCAGGGTCCTGGGATCGAGCCCCACGTCGGGCTCTCTGCTCAGCAGGGAGTCTGCTTCCCCCCTCTCACTCTGCCTGCCTCTCTGCCTACTTGTGATCTCTGTCAAATAAATAAATAAAGTCTTTAAAAAAAAAAATCTTAAAACACAGATTCAAATGATCAACTACACTGTCATTAAGTAACTTAGATATGTCCTAGCATAAAGCTCAAAAAACTTAGATAATTTTTTATCCCTCGAGCTTTCTAACCTCTAAAAAAATTAAAAGTCACATTATCTTTTTGGCATTCAAAAATTACCAAGCGTGCAAAGAAACAGAAAAACATACCTAGAATGAGGAAAAGAAATGAAACAAACCTGAGACAGCAGTGACACAGATAGTAAAGATAGCACAGAAGTAATTAAAGCCCCAGTTTATATATTCAACAAGCTAAATGACAGGTTCCACATTTTAAGGAGAAAGATAGGAAAAGAATGAATTTGACCTTCTTGTAGCAAAAATTGTGTTTAGCATAAAATAAATACATTGGATGTAATTGCTGTAAGACATTGCAGAAAAAAATCATAAACATGGATACTTCATGGTAACTGTTTAAAACAGAAAGCATAATAAGAATGGGGAAAAAGGGACGCCTGGGTGGCTCAGTTGGTTAAGCAGCTGCTTTCGGCTCAGGTCATGATCCCAGCGTCCTCGGATCGAGTCCCACATTGGGCTTCTTGCTCAGCGGGGAGCCTGCTTCTCCCTCTGCCTCTGCCTGCCTTTCTGTCTGCCTGTGCTGGCTCTCTCCCCTTCTCTCTCTCTGATAAATAAATAAATCTTTAAAAAAAAAAAAAAAAGAATGGGGGAAAAAAACGGGCGCCTGGGTGGCTCAGTGGGTTAAGCCGCTGCCTTTGGCTCAGGTCATGATCTCAGGGTGCTGGGATCAAGTCCTGCATCGGGCTCTCTGCTCAGCAGGGAGCCTGCTTCCCTTCCTCTCTCTCTGCCTGCCTCTCTGCCTACTTGTGATCTCTCTCTGTCAAATAAATAAATAAAATCTTAAAAAAAAAAAAAGAATGGGAAAAAAAACAATGTGATTTGTGATACAACTTCAGACAGCCATTATACTTATAATCAGAGTTCCTCAAAGAGAGGGGTCAGATATATTTGAAGAAATAATCACCCGACAATTTCCCAGTTTGATAAAAACTAAACCCAGGGATTGAGGATTTTCAAAGACCATGAAGCCCTAAAACATGAGGGAAATTATACCAAAGAGTATCTTAATTATGTGGCTCAAAAGAAATATTGATTTATTGGTTTTAAATTTATAAAGACATCCTGAGGAAAAGTGTATGTACAGAGAAACAATATCAAAGCAAGAGAGAAGACAGTTGATCAACATCTTAGAAGTACTGATTAAAAAGTCATCAAGGACAGGGGCACCTGGGTGGCTCAGTGGGTTAACAACGCCTCTGCCTTTGGCTCTGGTCATGATCCCAGGGTCCTGAGATTGAGCCCTATATCAGGCTCTCTGCTCAGCAGGGAGCCTGCTTCCTCCTTTTTCTCTCTCTCTCTCTGCCTACTTGTGATCTCTATCTGTCAAATAAATAAATAAAATCTTAAAAAAAAAGTCATCAAGGACAAATTTGATGAATAGAGAAACTCTTCTAAAATTGAAGGTAAAAGATTTTTTTTCCCACTACAACCTGAGAGAATGGATGTACCAGATATATACTATAAAAGCAGGTAAAGGCAGTGTTTTAGAATTCTGATCCCATCAAGCAAAGAAGGAAGACCCTGAATTCACCTCCCTAAACATCCCAGATTTACACTATTTATATGTAGAACAGTTCCTCCCGAAGAAAAGCAGAGGGCAGAGCTGCACAACAAAAGACAGGCCACACAGAAAACAGTAAGAGAGAGAGACTTGGCAACGAAGGGAACCCTCACCCCACTGCAGATTGCAACAGGGAAGAATAGTACTAAAGGGACTAGGAGCAGATTGGTCTGTCCTGGGGCAGAGGGAAAAAGCTGCCATTTTGTTTTTATTTTTTAGACAGTGGGGAGTGAGAGGGAGAGAGAGAAAATCTTTTAAGCAGATTCCCCACGGAATGCAGAACCATCCAGAGGCAGGGCCCATCTCATGCCTCTGGGATCATGACCTGAGCTGAAACCCAAAGTAGGATGCTTAACCAGCTGAGCCACCCAGGTGCCCCAGAAGCTGCCGTTATAAAGAGCAACTATTATATGAAAGATCCAGTTACCTTCCAAGTGCTGAGAACTTCTCTGGGTTGAAGGGGCTGAAGAAAACCACTGCTGGGGCGCCTGGGTGGCTCAGTGGGTTAGGCCGCTGCCTTCGGCTCAGGTCATGATCTCAGGGTCCTGGGATCGAGTCCCGCATCGGGCTCTCTGCTGAGCGGGGAGCCTGCTTCCCTCTCTCTCTCTCTGCCTGCCTCTCCATCTACTTGTGATTTCTCTCTGTCAAATAAATAAATAAAATCTTTAAAAAAAAAAAAAAAAAAGAAAACCACTGCTTACCTTCTCCCTCCATCCTGGTAGAGTAGCTAGGGACAGGCTTCCTTCCACATGCCACAGACAGCCTGCCCCTTCAGTGAGCCTCCCAGGTCCTAGCCCACATGAGCCATGAATATCCTGGCTATAAAAAGTTGTAATTTAAAAAGAACAACTAGAAAATAAAGTACCTAGCCCTAGGACTGCCGAATGGCAAGGGAGCTTCGAGAACTCTCTGTGAGCCTGAGGGTCTGGAAAGTGCCACCGCTTACATTCCTTATCTACCTTGACAGTGCAGACAGGAGCAAACACAGCCTCAGGGAGTCCTGGGTCTCAAACCATACCCACCCCCAGCCAAGCCATCAAGGCAGCCCCACTGCAGGGTTCACCAGGACACTCCTGAGCAACACTCACTACAGCTCCAGCCACTGGTCCAACTACCACCAACTGAGGACCACAGAAAACTCCAGGCCCATGTCACTTTGGCTCCAAACAGTTTGGTAGGGTAGACAGAGATGTAGACTAGTAGAGTCTTGTAGAGATGTCTTGATGTAGACAGAGAACTCTGTGACCTTCTGGCTTGTACCTTCTGCTATAGCCAAAACTCTTTGAGTACCCCCTGCAGAGAGTGCCCTGGGAACTGCTAGTCTGTGCCTACCTTGACTCCAGCCTTCCTGCCAGAAGAACCCCTGTGCCGCACACCCCACCTGACCCTCGTGTACTTCACTTGAGTTTCAGCTGTTCTGCCAGGGCACCCTCTCTGTGGAGAGCCCTAGGCCTACCCCAGCCTATGCCCACTTCAGCCACAGCTGTCTTGCCATGGCAGGCTCTGTTGGGAGTGCCCCAGGATGCTGGCTTGTACCCCCCCCTTTGGCTCCATCTGCCCTGCTAAGGTGTCTCCTGCAGAGAATACCCCAGGTCCCCCTTGTCCACATCCTGGCAGAGCTCTATTAACCTCACTAGGGTACTCTCTGCACAGAGAGCCCCAGCATACACAGATTTCTACTGTATCGTCAATGGTCCTGCCACAGGGCCCTCTGTACAGAGAGTCCTGGGACCACTATAGCCCGTGAACCCTTGAGCTCTGCCACCCTATCAAGGCACCTGCACAAGTGTCCTCGGATCCCCAGCCCATACAACACCACTCCCAACTAGCCAGCCAAAGTTATCAGGTACACAGAGTCTACACAGGGAATGACAACACACAAGATTATGACTTCAAATTTAGGGGAAGTAGCTGTGCCACCTAATTCATAGAAACAAATGCAGAAAGTGAAGCAAAATGAGGGGAGAGAAGAATATACGCCAATGAAAGAACCAGAAAAAATCTCAGAAAAAGAACTATATGCAATCTGCCTGATAAAAAGTTGAATTATTTTCCAGGCTAGGTCACATCTTAGACCCCAAAACAATCTCAATAAACTTAAAAAGATTAAAATTATACCACCCAACTTTTGCAATAAGAATAGCACAGAACTAGAAAATAATTACAAGGAAAAAATGGGGGAGAGGGGAGAAAAGCATGTGGAGCCTAAACAACATGTTACTAAGCAACTGATGGGTGAAAAAAGAAATCAAAGAGGAAATGAAAAAAAAATGCATGGATACAAATGAAAAATGAAAAAACAACAGTCCAAAATCTGGACTCACTGAAAGAAGTTCTAAGAGGGAAATTTACAGAGCTATAGGCCTGCCTCAAGAAATAAGAGAAATCTAAAAAAAATTAAAAATCTAACATTATGCATAAAGGAACTAGGAAATGGAAAACAAAGCCCTAGTAGAAAGAAAGAGATAATAAAGTTCAGAGAAAAAAGGAAAAGATCAAGGAAACCAATAACTGGTTCTTTGAAAAGATGAATTTACAAATGTCAGGAGACAGGACACAAATAAAATGAGAACTGAACGGAAGTAACAACCAATACCACAGAATGACAAAGTATTATGAGATTACAATGAAAAATTATATGTCAGTAAATTAGACAACCTAGAAGAACTGGATAAACACCTAGAAATAATCCTCCAAAGCTAAATCAGAAAGAAGTAGAATATCTGAACATACTAATTACTAGTAACAGAATTCAATCAGTAATCAAAAACTCTCATCATTATGAAGTTCAGAACCATATGGATTCATAGGTAAATTCTACAAAACATTTAAAGAACAGTTAATACTCTCTTTGAACCATTCCAAAGAATCTAAGAGGAAGGAAAATTCCCAGATTCCTTCCATAAGATCAATGTAACCGAATACCAAAATAAAAAATGCTACAAAAGGAACACTACAAACCAATACCCATGATGAATATAAGTGCAAAAATCCTCAACATACTAGTAAAAAAAAATTGCAAAAATACTTTAAAAAGGTCTTTTACCATAATCAAGTGGGATGTATTCTGGGGATGCAAGGGTGGTTCGAAATTTGCAAGTCCATCATGTGATAAACCACATTAACAAAATGGAAGATGAGGGGCGCCTGGGTGGCTCAGTGGGTTAAAGCCTCTGCCTTCAGCTCAGGTCATGATCCCAGGGTCCTGGGATCGAGCCCCGCATCGGGCTCTCTGCTCAGCGGGGAGCCTGCTTCCTCCTCTCTCTCTCTGCCTGCCTCTCTGCCTACTTGTGATCTCTCTCTGTCAAATAAATAAATAAAATCTTTTAAAAAAAATGGAAGATGAAAGTAATTTGATTATTTGGGCACCTGGGTGGCTCAGTCCAGTCTGCTAAGGTCTGCCTTTGGCTCAGGTCAGGATCCCAGCGTCCAGGGATTCTCCTCTCCCTCTGCTGCTCCCCCTGCTTGTCCCCCTGCCCCGTCAGATACATAAATAAAATCTTTAAAAATTACTTGAGGGGCGCCTGGGTGGCTCAGTGGGTTAGGCCTCTGCCTTCGGCTCAGGTCATGGTCTCAGTGTCCTGGGATCGAGCCCCTCGTTGGGCTTTCTGCTCAGCAGGGAGCCTGCTTCCTCCTCTCTCTCTGCCTGCTTCTCTGCCTGCTCGTGATATCTCTCTATGTGTCAAATAAATAAATAAAATCTTTAAAAAAAAATTACTTGACTATTTCAATAGATGCAGGGGCACTTGGGTGGCTCAGTCAATTCAACATCCAAGTCATGATCTCAGGGTCATGGGATCAAGCCCCACCTCAGGTTCTGCATCTCTCTCTCTCTCCCTTTGTCCTTCCCCCACTTGTATTCTCTCTCTCTAAAATAAAACCTTCAATAGCTGCAGATAAAGCATCTGATGAAGTACTATACCCATTTATAAAAACTATCAGCTCAACAGGTTTAGAGGGAATATACCTCAACACAATAAAAACCACGGATGAGGGGTGCCTGGGTGGCTCAGTGGGTTAAAGCCTCTGCCTTCGGCTCAGGTCATGATCTCAGGGTCCTGGGATCGAGCCCCGCATCGGGCTCTCTGCTCAGTGGGGAGCCCGCCCCATGCCCCACCTGCCTCTCTGCCTACTTGTGATCTCTGTCTGTCTAATAAATAAATATTAAAAAAAAAAAAAAAGACCACGGATGAAAACTCACAGTGAACATCATACTCAGTGGTGAAAAACAGAATTTTTCCTCTAAAAATCAGGAAAAAGACAGAGATGTTCACTTTTACCACTTACATTTACTATAATACTGTAATTCCTAGCTGTAGCAATCAAAGAAAGAATAGGCATCCAAGTTGGTAAAGCAGAAATGAAACTGTCACTGTTTGCAGGTAACATGATATACGTACAAACTCCAAAGACTATATTAAAAATATTGGAAGTAATAAACAAATTCAGTAAAGTTGGAGGACACAAATTAATACACAGAAATTGAGTTTGAGGGGCGCCTGGGTGGCTCAGTGGGTTAAGCCGCTGCCTTCGGCTCGGGTCATGATCTCAGGGTCCTGGGATCGAGTCCCGCATCGGGCTCTCTGCTCGGCAGGGAGCCTGCTTCCTCCTCTCTCTCTCTCTGCCTGCCTCTATGCCTACTTGTGATCTCTCTCTGTCAAATAAATAAATAAAATCTTTAAAAAAAAAAAGAAATTGAGTTTGAGTTTCTTAACACAAAGTAACAGAAAGAGAAATTAAGAAAAGAATTCCATTCGCAATTGTAACAAAAGGAATATTAAAGAGGATACAAATGTAAAATTATTTCAGGTTCGTGGACTGGATGAATCAATATTGTTAACATGTCTGTAACGCCCAGGAAACCTACAGATTCAATGTAACCCCTATCAAAGTACCAACAGGGGTGCCTAGGTGGCTCAATCTGCCTGTGGCTCAGGTCATGATCCTAGGATCGAGTCCTGCATCAGGCTCCCTGCTCAGTGGGGGGGGGGGGGTCTGCTACTCCCTCTCTCTCCCCCCTGACTCATGCTCTTTCTCTCTCTTGCTCTCTCAAATAAGTAAAATAAATAAATAAATAAATAATAAAACCCACAATTTTTCAAAGAAGTAGAATAGTAAAAAAAAATTGTATGGAACTCCAAAACAAACAAACAAACAAAAACTCCAATAGTCAAAGCAATCCTGAGAAATAAGAACCAAGCTAGTGTATCACATTCCCAGATTTAAAAATATACTAGGAAGCTGTAGTGATTAAATCAGTATGGTACTGACACAAAGATAGACACGCAGAATAATGGACCCAGAAGAGCAAACCAACATGTTGTATAGTCAATTAATCCATGACAAAGGAGGTAAGAATAGACAATGAGGAAGAGATAATCTCTTCAAAAACTGTGTTGGATAAACTGGACAGTTAGATGCAAAATGATGAAACAAGGTCTCTTCCTCATACCACATTAAAAAGGGAACTCTAATTAGATTAAAGACCTGCATGTGAAACCTGAAACTTTAAAACTCCTAGAAGAAAACACATAGTAATTTATTTGACATATATCTAAGAAATACATTTCTAGACATGTCTCCTCAGACAAGGGAAACAAAAGTAAAAATCAGCTACTGGGGCTACCCCAAATAAAAAGTTACAGTGAAAAAACCAGCAGCCAAATGAAAAGGCAAGCCTATTCATGGGAAATAACATCTGCAAATAATCTGATCAGGAGTTAATATCCAAAATACAGAAAGCACTGATGTAAAAAAAAAAAAAAAAACAAAACACTGAAAAAAGAGCAATAAACATTTCTCTAAACATTTTTCCAAAGAAGACATACAGATGACAAACAGACACATGAAAAGATGGGTGGCCACGTCATCAGGGAAATGTAAACCAAAACCACACTGAGATAGTACCTTATACCAACAGAGTATATAGAATTAAAAAGGTAAGAAAAAACTAGTGTTGGTGAGAGTGTGGACAAAAAGGAAAGATGCACTGTCGATAGGAATGCAACTTGGTGCGGCCATTATGGAAAGCAGTAGGGAGAGTCCTTAAAAAATTAAAAATAGAAGTAATTTATCATCCGGTTATTTACTCAAAGAAAATGAAAAAACCAATTTGAAAAGATAAATCTATCCCCATGTTTATTACAGCATTGTTTACAATAGCCAAGATATGGAAGCAATCCAAGTATGCATCAACAGATAAATAAAGAAGATATAGAATACACACAGCAATATTACTCTGCCATAAAACAGAATGAGATCTTGGCATTTAGTGACCACATGGATGGGTCTACAGGCTAATATGTTAAATTAAGGAAGTTAGATCGACAAAGACAAATGCCATATAATCTCACTTTTATGTAGAATCAAAAAAGAAAAACAAAGGGGTGCCTGGATGGCTCAGTTGGTTAAGCGACTGTCTTCGGCTCAGGTCATGATCCTAGAGTCCCAAGATCGAGTCCCGCATGGAGTCCCGTATCGGGCTCCCTGCTCAGGAGGGAGTCTGCTGCTCCTGCTGACCTCTCTCCTCTCATTTTCTCTCTCTCTCTCTCAAATAAATAAATAAAATCTTTTAAAAAAATAAAAAGGAAAACAAAGGAATACATGAATAAACAAATCAAAAACAGAAACAGACCCCTAAAGACAAAGAACAAATGAGTACTTGCCAAAAGGAGTGAGGCTGGGGAATGGGCAAAGTGGGTGAAGGGGAGTGCAAAGTGCAACCTTCCAGTTATGGAATGAAGAAGTCATGGGGATGAAAGATACAGCATAGGAAAAATAATCACTTATATATTTTAATGGCATTGAATGATGAGAGATGGTAGCTGCACTTAGGTGAACACAGCGTAAGCTATAGAATTGTCAAAACATGTTGTATACCTGAAACTAATGTGAAATTATGTGTTAGCTATACTTCAATAAAAAAGTAGTGTTGTTTTTTTTTGTTTTTAAAGATTTTATTTATTTGACACACAGAGATCACAAGTAGGCAGAGAGGCAGGTGGTGGGGGGGAGCGGGCTCCCCACTAAGCAGAGAGCCCAATGCGGGACTCGATTCCAGGACCCTGAGATCATGACCCGAGCCGAAGGCAGAGGCTCAACCCACTGAGCCACCCAGGTGCCCCCAAAAGTAGTTTCTAATATAGAAGAAAAATGATAACTGATATAAATATGAATCCACACAAAGGAATGAAGAGTACTAGACAGGGTAAGTACATGGGGTAATAGGACACTCTTTGTTACCATTTAAAATTTGTTAAAACATTGATTTTTATTTTTATTTATTTAATTTATTTTTTTAAAAGATTTTATTTATTTATTTGACAGAGATCACAAGTAGGCCAGAGAGGCAGGCAGAGAGAAAGAGGAGGAATCAGGCTCCCTGTTGAGAAGAGAGCCCGATGCAGGGCTTGATTCCAGGACCCTGGGATCATGACCCAAGCCGAAGGCAGAGGCTTTAACCCACTGGGCCACCCAGGCACCCCAAAACATTGATTTTTAAAAAACAAGAGTGATATAATCTAATATTTATGATATGTGGCAATTATATAACAAAAATAAAATTTGGGAAGGGAGTTACCTAAATATATTTTGTACTATTTTTAAACCATTTGTAAATTGAATTTATTTCACTTAAGTTAGATTATGTTATGTTAGGGCCAACCTTCAGCTCCCGTCATGATCTCAGGGTCCTGGGATTGAGTCCCTTGCCAGGCTCCCCACTCAGTAAAGTCTGCTTCTCCCTCTCCCTCAGGGCTGCCTTTCATTCTCAAGTAAATCAATGAAATACTGTTTTAAAAAAGATTATGCCATTAAATATTTTTACTCTAAGCCTTAAAGTAACCTTAAAATTTTGACAACAAAATGGATAAAGTAGATCATTAAAAAATATGTACTAGATTTGAATAAAGGGAAAAAGAAAGATAGCAAAGAACAGATGGCACCAGTAGAAAATACATAGAAAATTGTATGTTACACTTAACCTTAGTACTAATAAAATTACATGGGAATGGTCTAAACACCAACACTAAAGGGAGTAAATGACTGGATTGGGTATAAAGTGAGAATCCTACACTGCCAGCAAGAAATATACTGCAAACATAGAGAAACAAAATGGGAAGACTAAAGGGGTAGTAAAATATACTATGTTAACAATAGTCAAACCAAAGCTGGCAACAGAAAAAGTAGGTTTCAGGGGCGCCTGGGCGGCTCAGTGGGTTAAAGCCTCTGCCTTCAGCTCAGGTCATGATCCCAGGTTCCTGGGATGGAGCCCCGCATCAGGCTCTCTGCTCGGTGGGAGCCTGCTTACCCCTCCCCTCTCTATCTGCCTGCCTTTCTGCCTACTTGTGATCTCTGTCTGTCAAATAAATAAATAAAATCTTAAAAGAAAATTAGGTTTCAAAGCAAAACATGCTGACAGGGCTAAATAAGGTGATTTGATAACTATACATTGGCTAATTTTTAAAAAAATCTTTAATAGTTTTGCACTTGTTGCAAAAAGCTTAACTAGAAATTCAAAACCTAGTTCTTTGAGAAGATTAATAAAATTGATAAAACTCCAGACGAGTTGTTCAGGATAAAAAGAGAGTCACAAATTAATCAATATCACAATAGGAGTGATGTCACACTACAGAATCTGTATTTCAAGGAAAATCAGACTATTATGAACAACTTTATGCCAATTTGTTAAGAAGTTAGCTGACACAGACATAATTCATGAGAGACAGAGTGTCAAAATACATTTGTGAAGAAATGAATAAACTGAATGGGACAAAATCTTTGAAAAATACAAACTCTCAAAGTCCTCTAAAAAATATATATATATATATATATTAAAAAAAGAAGTAACGTGAAAAGCCTTACTCCTACTTAAAAAATAAATCTGTAGTTTTAAAACTGTCAGCAAATTAAACCCTGGAACCAAATGGCTTCACGGAGGAATTCTACTAAGAAATAACGCTATATCAATGAAAGTCTTCAGAAAAATGAAAAAGAATGTTTCCAAATTCATGTCATGAGATTAGCATTGTAGTAATACCAATACTAAAGAATGACAGTATAAGAATATAAAATATCAGAACAATATCCTTCAAAACTATAGATGCAAAATTTCTAAATGGAAACTAGCACAGCTAATTCAACAATATGTTAAAAAGATAATACATCATGATGACCTGGAGTTTAACCCAAGTTTGCAAAGTTGGTTTAACTTTCTAATATCAAGGAATGCAATTCACAATATTAATAAACTAAAAAAAATCCTGTTACCTCACTTGACAAATAACAAATGTGTGACAAAATCCAAAAATACATTTTTGTCATAAAACTAGAAACAGAAGGGAACTTCCTCAACATGATTAAGAACATCTACAAAATCAACAGTGAATAACATTTCTTTTAAGCTAGTAACTTTCTTTTTTTTTTTTTTAAAGATTTTATTTATTTATTTGACAGACAGAGATCACAAGTAGGCAGAGAGGCCGGTAGAAAGAGAGAGAGGAGGAAGCAGGCTCTCCGCAGAGCGGACAGCCCGATGCGGGGCTCGATCCCAGGACCCTGGGATCATGACCCGAGCCAAAGGCAGAGGCCCTAACCCACTGAGCCACCCAGGCGCCCCAGCTAGTAACTTTCTTAATGACAAAGAAATGTATGCACTCCCTAAAAAAATAAAGAAAAAGAAGGTGTTTGCTCTCATTACTTTTATTCAACATTACATAGAAGGTCTTGGCACTGAAGTAAAAAGATAAGAATTAAAAGGCATCCATACAGACAAGGAAGAAAAAAAATGTCTTTATTCACAGATGAGAAGAAGATCTATGTAGAAAATCTCATGAAACTATAAATAATCACTGCTAGAAGTTAATAACTTAAGCAACACTGCATATTACAAATTATGATACAAAATCATTGTATTTCTTCCTAAAAGCACTGGAAATGAAATTTTAAAAATACCTTTTAAAATTGTATAAAATTATGAAATATACTGGGATATGCCCAACAAAAATTTTAAGACCTATACACTGAGCACTTCAAAGTGGCTAAGGGAATTAAGATAACAAATGTAGAAAGCTAAATTGTTTATGATTTAGAAGACTTAATCTTGTAAAGATACCCATTCTCCAAAAATTTATCAAAAGATTCAATAAAATTCCAATGGAAATCTGAGCCAGGTCATAGAAAATAGCATACATGTGTTGAAGGAATTTTATATCCCTAGTGCACCCCCCAAAAATCTTATGCCTCACATCATATAGACATACAAACTTATGAAGGATAATAGACTTGATATAAAACTGAAATTATAAAACTTCTAGAAGCCTTTTCTAATTATGCCAAAGGCATAATTCATAAATGAAAATAATCCATACGTTGGATATCATCAAAAAACTTCAAAGACAGTCATATGCTTGCACAGACGCACACACACATTCTCATATGTTCTTATGTCTGCTTATGCGTAAGTGAAGTGAATGACAGCAGTAATACAAGGAATGTGCGGGAGGCATTGTGATTGCTTGTAATTATAAGAATCTTTTATTAACTGTCAAATGTTACAGTATTAGTTAAAAGTGGATCTGGATTAGGCATATATCTATACTGCAAATTCTAAGAAACCACTAAAAATTTTTAAACAATGCAAATGCTTTTGACAATATGCTAAAAAAAGGGAGAGAACATGGAATCATAAATTGCTCAATTGCTCAATCATAAATTGTTCAATTATAAATTGCTCAATTAATTGCTCAATTAATCATAATTGCTCAATCATAAATTGCTCAATTGTTCAATTAAGAAACTTACAGGCCAATAACCCTGATGAACATGGATCCAAAGATGAACATGGATCCTCAACAAAATATTTTCAAGAAGACATACAATATGAACAAGTAGGATTTATTCCATGGATGCAAAAATGTTTCAACATCTGCAAATCAATGTGAAATACCACATTAACAAAATGAAAGGCTAAAATCTTATGTTCATGTCACCAAATGCACTAAATCTACTTCAAAAGTTCAACATCCATTTATGATAAAAACTCCCAAACTACTAAAACTCATACAGCAATTCAGTAATGTGGCAGTATACAAAATCAATGTACAGAAATCAGTTGCTTTCTTATACACTAACAATGAAAACACAGAAAGGGAAATTAAAGAATTGATTCCATTTACTATAGCACCAAGAACCCTAAGATACCTGAGAATGAACCTAACCAAAGAGGTAAAGGATCTGTATTTGAGGAACTACAGAACACTCATGAAAGAAATTGAAGAAGGCACAAAAAGATGGAAGACCATTCCATGTTCATGGATCGGAAGAATAAACATTGTTAAAATGTCTATACTGCCCAGAGCAATCTATACTTTCAATGCCACTCCAATCAAAACTCGACCGGCATTTTTTAAAGAGCTGGAGCAAACAATCCTAAAATTTGTATGGAATCAGAAGAAACCCCGAATTGCTAAGGAAATGTTGAAAAAGAAAAAACAAAACCGGGGGCATCACGTTGCCTGATTTCAAGCTTCACCACAAAGCTGTGATCACTAAGACAGCATGGTACTGGCACAAAAACAGACACATAGACCAGTGGAACAGGGTAGAGAGCACAGACGTGGACCCTCAACTTTATGGTCAACTAATCTTTGACAAAGCAGGAAAAAATAGACAGTGGAAAAAAGACAGTCTCTTCAATAAATGGTGCTGGGAAAATTGGACAGCTATGTGTAGAAGAATGAAACTCAACCATTCTCTTAAACCATACACAAAGATAAACTTGAAATGGGTTAAAGACCTCAGTGTGAGGCAGGAATCCATCAGAATCCTAGAGGAGAACATAGGCAGTAACCTCTTCGACATCGGACACAGCAACTCCTTTCAAGATATGTATCCAAAAGTGAAAAGGAACTTTGGGGACTTCCATCAAGTTCAAAAGCTTCTGCACAGCAAAGGAAACAGTCAACAAAACAAAGAGGCAACCCACAGAATGGAAGAAGATATTCGCAAATGACACTACAGACAAAGGGTTGATATCCAAGATCTATAAAGAACTCCTCTAACTCAACACACACAAAATAGATAATGTCAAAAAATGGGCAGAAGACATGAATAGACACTTCTCCAATGAAGACATACAAATGGGTAACAGACACATGAAAAAATGTTCATCATCACTAGCCATCAGGGAGATTCAAATCAAAACCACATTGAGATACCACCTTACACCAGTTAGAATGGCCAAAATTAACACAACCGTAAACAATATGTGTTGGAGAGGATGTGGAGAAAGGGGAACTCTCTTACACTGTGGGTGTTGTGGGTGTGCAAGTTGGTGCAGCCACTTTGGAAAAAAGTGTGGAGATTCCTCAAGAAATTAAAAATAGAGCTATAAAAATATGATCCTGCAATTGCACTACTGGGTATTTACCCCAAAGATACAGATGTAGTGAAAAGAAGGGCCATCTGTACCCCAATGTACATAGCAGTAATGGCCACAGTCATCAAACTGTGGAAAGAACCAAGATGACCTTCAAAGACAAATGGATAAAGAAGATATGGTCCATATATACTGTGGGGTACTATGCCTCCATCAGAAAGGATGAATACCCAAACTTTTGTATTAACATGGATGGGACTGGAAGCCAAGATTATGCTGAGTGAAATAAGTCAGCAGAGAGAGTCAATTATCATATGGTTTTGCTTATTTGTGGAGCATAAGGAATATCACTAAGGACATGGGAAGATGGAGAGGAGAAGGGAGTTGGGGGGAATTGGAGGGGGAGATGAACCATGAGAGACTGAGAAACAAACTGAGGGGTTTGGAGGGGAGGAGGGGTAGGGAGGTTGGGTGAGCCTGGTGGGTACTGTAGAGGGCTCATATTGCATGGAGCACTGGGTGTGGTAAACAAAGACTTCTGAAACACTGAAAAGGAATTTTAAAAATAAATAAAACATTTTTAAAAATGCTCAAGAAAGTGAATTTAGACAGAATATACCTCAACATAATAAATGCAGTGTATCACAAACCCATAGCGAATATTATACTTGATGTTCAAAAGCTGAAAGCATTTCCTCTAAAGTTAGGAGGAAGACAGGATGTCCACTCTTCTCACTTTCTTTCAACACAGTATTGGCCACCCTAGCTGGAGTAACTAGTAAATCAGAAAGGAAGAAATACAAAGCTTGTCTATTTGGAGAGAACATATATAAAAAACCCTAAAGGCACCACCAAAAAAAACTTTGAGAGCTAATATATGAATTCAGTAAAGTTGTGGGATAAAGACTATAAAAAAACCTGTTGGATTTCTGTACACTCATAATGAACTATTAGAGAAATTAAGAAAATAATCCCATTTGGAGTTGCAGCAAAAAGAAGAAAATATCTAGAAATAAATTTAACCAAGGAAGTGAAAGAACTGAACACTGAAAACTGGAAGATAGTAGTGAAAGAAATTGAAGAAGACACAAACCACAAAACTGTAAAGCTCCTAGAAGGCAACAAAGAAGAAAACCTGGATGGCCTTGGGGACTATGATGACTTTTTGGAGACACCACCCAAGGCTCTAGCCATGAAAGAATAATGGATACACTGGACTTCATTAAAGTTAAAAAATGCATATTCCATGAAAGAAAGTATGAAAAGAATGACAAGAGATGCCAAAGAATGAGAAAAATTTTTGCAAAAGACACATCTGATACAGAAATGTTATCCAGTTATAACATTTAACATACAAGTAGCCTTAAAACTCAAGAATAAGAAAAACTTATCAGAAAATGAGCCAAAGACCCTAACACATGCTTGACCAAAGAAAATATACAGATGGCAAATCAGCACATCAAAAGATGCTCCACATTGGGGAAATGCAAATTCAAACAACAGTGAGTTACTACCTCACACCTGTTAGGGTGGCCAAAATCTAGAGCACTGACAACACGAAGTGTTCTGACAACACAAGGGTGTTGTGAAGCAACAGAAACTTTCTTTTGTTGAAAATGCACAATGATACAGCCACTTTAGAAGAAATGTGGGTCGTTTATTACAAAATACCAGAATGTCATCCAGCAATCATGCTGCTTATTTATCGAAGGACTTCAAACATTTATGTCTACATGATGACCCGGAGAGGGATGTTTTTAGCAGCTTCATTCCGAAGTGCCCAAATCTGGAAGCATTCCAGATGTCTTTCAGTAAATCAATTTACTAATAAACTGTGGCACCTCCTGACAATGGAGTATTATTCAGTTCTAAAAAAAAAAGAGCTAGTAAGAGATGAAAAGACATCAAGGAAACTTAAATACAAATGACTAAGTGAAAAACCAATCCAAAAATGCTATATACTATTATGGCTAGCAGTATATGACATTTTGTAAAAGGCAAAACTTCACAGAATAAAAACAAATCATAGTTGCCTGGTATTGGAGCGGAGGATGGATGACTAGGTCAAGCATGAAGCAATTTTAAGGCAGTGAAACCACTCTGTCAGATGCTATAATGGTGAATACTTGTCATGAATACATTTGTCCAAACACACAGAAGGTTTAACACCAAGAGTGAAGTCTATGAGAAACTATGGACCTTGGATATAATGATGTATCCGTGTACATTCATCAGTTCTATCAAAGCACTTTGGCATAGGATTTTGATAATAGAAGAGGCTTTGTAAAAGTGAGCTCAACAAGTATATAAAAAATCTCTGTACCTTCAGTTCTGTTCGGCTGTCAATGTAAAATTGCTCTAAAAATAGTCTATTGAAAAAAAATAATAAATGAGAACACCTGAAAGGATGGATTTGTCACTTATATTAAGAAAACAAAGCAGATATTGGTGTGGAAATCAAGCATTCTACTTACTATTGGGATTTTTAGGAGTGAAAAAGGCTGCTGTCACCGAAATAAAGTTGATAAAAGACACAAATATAATAACTGCTGAGTTACAACTGAAAGTCTTTAAGATTATGGACCAAGTTCATTTACATCATAAATATTATAGAATATTTGTCTTATATTTTCATAAATTATAAGTATGATGAAACAGGGGCACCTGGTTGGCTCAGGTCATGATCCTGGAGTCCCAGGATAGCCCCATATCAGGCTCCCCGATCAGCAGAGAGTGTGCTTCTCCGTCCGACCCTCCTCAACCTCATGCTCTCTTTCTCATACTCTCAATCTTAAATAAATAAAATCTTAAAAAATAATGAAACAGGGACGCCTGGGTGGCTCAGTTGGTTACGCAGCTGCCTTCGGCTCAGGTCATGATCCCAGTGTCCTGGGGTCGAGTCCCACATCGGGCTCCTTGCTCAGCGGGGAGCCTGCTTCTCCCTCCGCCTCTGCCTGCCACTTTGTCTGCCTATGCTCATTCTCTCTGACAAATAAATAAATAAAATCTTTTAAAAAAAATGAAACAGATAAAACTTCATGACCATGTAATAACAGATATTGTTATAATCTATAATTATCCTAATGTGTGTTACAATTTAAATACATATTGAATTGAAAGTAGTAGAATAACTTAATCAAATATGGACTTAGTCTTATAATTTCTTTTATAAAATAAAAATATCCAGAAAACACACACTTATAGTCCAAGAAAACAAAAGAGATCCCTAAGTGGTATACAGATTTTTTTCCCCCAAATACTATCCATGCATTCATGAGAATTTTAAATGCGGTCATTTGTTACACAACTTAGATGATTCACTGAGTTGGTTTTGTGTGTTGAGTCATTGATTTTACTGCTATTCACCAACATTTTCAGTTCCCTTCATGTTCTCCCTATCTACCTATATCAGTATCTGTCTTCTAACATGTGTACCTATTCAATCACTTTGGAGTAGAAGATTATAGATGTGGGGAGAATTAGTATTTGTTTTCAGTCTAAATTGCATTCCTACTCCAGCAGTATTTATTATATGACTGATAATCAGCTCTAAAAACAGATAATCTCACAGTTTTGAAGCTATTCTATTGGATAACTGAATTTCTCATAAAAAGCCCCACAAAGGTTTACAAGGTACAATCACAAAAGCATAATTTAATAATTGTCAATTAGGCTTAAAAATGTGTTTAAGAAAACTACCATGATATATGGTTACTTTTAATGGAAAATGTTTAGAAACCATTAAAATATGTTTTTGGATTTAGTTAGACAAACTCACTTATTGACTATTATTATATTTATGTGCATTATAAATATAGTTACATTTATTATTCACTGGAAATCCAGAAGACCATCTTGTGTATATAGCAGTATCTTTAAAGAATGGATGCATATTCAATTCATTCATATAACATCGCTCATGGACACCTACAAAGTGAATTACATTTTGGTTTAATTACTACTGTTACCAATTGGTAAAACTATCCATTTGAATTATAGTAATTAAATGCATGAAAAAGTATTTGAGTATTTATAATTACTTAAGTAGTTGACTTGGAACAACACATATTGGTACCAATTATTAGAACTCGTAACCAAATTACAGGTACTGTACTTCATCAGATGGTTTGGAATAAAAAACAATTCTTTAAAATTGAGTCCGTTCTCAGAATTTCACTCAAATGTAAATCAAAATGGCAAAAGTTAAAAAAAAAATTAGCCTATATAAACTTAAATAAATGCATGGATGGAGTAGTGACTTAAATGTGAGTACTGGGAACTAAATAACTCATTCATACAGTTCCATAAGAAGTTAAAATGTATATTTTTCAAAGGACTTCTTTATTTTAGAAAGAGCAAGAGTGGGGGGAGGGACAGACGGAGAGGGAGACAGAGAATCCCAAGCAAACCCTCCCTTCTCACATAAGACTCAATCTCAGCACCCTGAGATCATGACGTGAGCTGAAATCAAGAGTTGGATGCTTAACCAACTGAGCCATCCAGGTACCCCAAGTGAATACTGTTTAATATGGTTCAACATGACATTAAAGATGATTATTTGACTATGGAACATATACATTTTACGGTAAACTTAAAATGAACCACTGGACAAAATGGTGGTATAGCAATCTGCTTCCACACCACCACACACACATGCATTGATCTGAGTAACTCTCTTGCACACAGAACCAAAGATTCAGGTCAGGGATTATAGCATACAGGTAGAACACAGAAATTTAAAAAGATGCACTAAGGGAGACAGTATTACAGCACTCCCTTTGGTCTTAAGGGGTGAGTTGCTTTACGACAACACACTCCTTACCTGCTGCATTAAGACCCTTGATCTGTAACAGAACAAATTTACTTTGTTTGATATTGGCAGACTACTGCCCTTGAAGAGTGAAGGATCAGATTTTTATCTCACCCACAGAGGCCAGCAAGTCTGTTTGAAGTTACCTTGGCTTTCTGATTAGCCCAGCATGTTTTTAGGAAAATGCTTTTCTTTGTTTAGGTCACATAAATGATCTTACTAGTCTTCCTTTGTGGATCTGGAGACCTTGCCCTCCTTTTTTTTTTTTTTTTTTTTTAAAGATTTTATTTATTTATTTGACAGACAGAAATCACAAGTAGGCAGAGAAGCAGGCAGAGAGAGAGAAGGGGAAACAGGCTCCTGCTGAGCAGAGAGCCCTATGTGGGGCTCGATCCCAGGATCCTGAGACCATGACCTGAGCCGAAGGCAGAGACTTAATCCACTGAGCCACCCAGGCGCCCCAGACCTTGCCCTCCTTTACAGAAAGAACAGAATACCCCTGAACATCACAAGAACGAGAGCCCCTTGCAACAAGCCCTCCCACTGAGATCATGTTTGGAGCTGGCATCATCAAGTCTCCACATAATCAAGAAAAGCTGCAGGCCACTACACTCCGGTCTCTGATTTACTGCCCTAAACCCTTTTAAAAACACTTGGTCGAGGTAGAAACCTTAGAGTTGGCTTTTATACAAGAGCCCACCTCCTCCCCAAGTTGCCAGCCTCCTGAATAAAACTCAAATTCCTTCCAGTCAAAAATCATCTCTTGAGTACTGGCCTCTTGAGCAAGGGGCAGTCAATTTTGGGATTGGTAGGAAGGACAGATTCACATATCCCCCATTACACACCCACCATGTCTAGGCAGCCTATCAAAGACAGAAAGAGTGAGAGAGATGTTCTCCCATGGGAAAAGGGTGGTAAAGTCAGTGTCTGATTTCAGGGCAGACACCAGAGCCAACTAACCTGTCCCAACACCAGGCTTATGCCCATTATCCTAGGTCACTTCCTGTAGGCTCTAGGGGACCCAGGGTCACACCATGGTCCCAAAGTGGCTTCCACTGGCAAGACTCCAGCCAGAAAAAGAAATACGATGGCATTAGTGAGTCTTTACCTATTAAAAGTTACCTTAAATGTAAATGGACTAGGGACACAAGAGTGACTCAGTTGATTAAGTGAGCATTGGTCTCCCTGTCAGTGGGGAGTCTGCTTAAGTCTCCTCCCTTTATCTCCACCCATCCTCCCTGCTCACACAAATGCTTGTTCAAATCAGTATTTTTAATTTTTATTTTTATTTTATTAAAAGATTTTATTTATTTATTTATTTATTTGACAGAGAGAGATCACAAGTAAGCAGAGAGGCAGGCAGAGAGAGAGGAGGAAGCAGGCTCCCTGCTGAGCAGTGAGTCTGATGCGGGGCTTGATCCCAGGACTCTGAGATCATGACCTGAGCCGAAGGCAGCGACTTAACCCACTGAGCCTCCCAGGCGCCCCCAAATCAGTATTTTTTAAAAAGGTAAACAGACTAGAGGCATCTGGTGGCTCAGTGGGTTAAATCCTCTGCCTTCAGCTCAGGTCATGATCCCAGTGTCCTGGGATTAAGCTCCCCCCCTGCTCAGCAGGGAGCCTGCTTCTTCCTCTCCCTCTCTCTGCCTGCCTCTCTGCCTACTTGTGATCTCTGTTAAATAAATAAAATAAAAATCTTTTTAAAAAAAGTAAACAGACTTGGGGCGCCTGGGTGGCTCAGTGGGTTAAAGCCTCTGCCTTCGGCTCAGGTCATGATCCCAGGGTCTTGGGATCGAGCCCCACATTGGGCTCTCTGCTCAGCAGAGAGCCTGCTTCCTCCTCTCTCTCTCTCTCTCTGCCTGCCTCTCTGCCTACTTGTGATCTCTGTCTATCAAATAAATAAATAAAAATCTTAAAAAAAAAAAGTAAACAGACTAAACTCTTCAATCAAAAGACACAGTGGCTAAATGGATTAAAAAATACAAGTGTATGTGCTGCCTCCAAGTGACTTGTCTCCAGCTTTAACTACACAAATAGGCCCAAAGTGAAGACAAGGGATAAAGACATTCCATGCAAATGAAAACCAAAAGAAAGCAGAGGTAGATGTACTTACATAAGGAAAAAAAATAGACATTAAGACAAAAATTGTAACAAAAAGTCATTTTACAATAAACAGGTCAGTTTATCAATAGACTGTGATAACCATAAATAAATATTCATTCAATACCACAGCATATAAATGTACTAAGTAAATATTAATATATAAGAAACATGATATGATAATAGTAAGGTTCTTGAAACCCCATTTTAACCAATGGATATATCACCCAAGCAGAAAATCAATAAGAAAACACTGGACTTGAACTACACCAAATGGACCTAAACACATATTCAGATAATTTCAACCAACAGCAGCAAGATATACATTTTTTTCAAGCATGCATAGACCTTTTTCCAGGATATGCCTTTTCTTAAGTCACAAAACACATGGTGCCAAATGTAAGAGAACTGAAATTATACCAAGTATCTTTTCTGACCACAATATTATGAAAAGTGAAATCATAATAGAAAAAAATTCACAAATATGTGGGAATTAAACATGCTCCCAAACTGACAATGCATCAAAAAAATAAAAACAGGGGCTCCTGGATGGCTCAGTGCTTTGAGCCTCTGCCTTCGGCTCAGGTCATGATCTCAGGGTCCTGGGATCAAGCCCCGCATCAGGCTCTCTGCTCAGCAGGAAGCCTGCTTCCCCCTCTCTCTCTGCCTGCCTCTTTGCCTACTTGTGATCTTGTGTCAAATAAATAAATAAAATCTTAAAAAAAAATAAAAATAATAAAAACAGAAATTGAAAAAACCTGAAACAAATGAAAATGGAAATACAATATGCCAAAATTTATGTGTTGTAGCAGCAACAGTTCTAAAAGTAAAGTTAATGCCTACCTTAAAAGAGAGTTCTCAAATAAGAAATGTACATGTACACCTCAAGGAACTGGAAAAAAAAAGATCTTAAGCCCAATGTTAGTAGAAGAAAAAAGATGAGAAAAATAAAGAACCAAAAGAAATGTAGAAAAGAGGGACTCCTGGGTGGCTCAGTTGGTTAAGCAGCTGCCTTTGGCTCAGGTCATGATCCCAGTGTCCTGGGATCGAGTCCCACATCAGGCTCCTAGCTTGGCAGGAAGCCTGCTTCTCCCTCTGCCTCTGCCTGCCACTCTGTCTGCCTGTGCTCGCTTGCGCTCTTTCTCTGACAAGTAAATAAATAAAATCCTAAAAAAAAAAAAAATATGCAGAAAAGATACAGATGTAATGAAAAGAAGGGCCATCTGTACCCCAATGTTCATAGCAACAATGGCCACAGTCACCAAACTGTGGAAAGAGCCAAGATGACTTTCAACAGATGAATGAATAAAGGAGATGTGGTCCATATATACAACGGAGTATTATGCCTCCATCAGAAAGGATGAATACCCAACTTTTGTATCAACATGGACAGGACTGGTCAATTATATGGTTTCACTTACTTGTGGAGCGTAAGGAATAGCATGGGGGACCTTAGGAGAGGGAAAGAAAAAGTGAATTGGGGGAAATCGGAGGGGGAGAGGAACCATGAGAGACTGTGGACTCTGAGAAACAAACTGAGGGTTTGGGAGGGGAGGAGGGTGGGGTGTTGGGTGAGCCTGGTGGTGGGTATTAAGGAGGGCACATGTTGCATGGAGCACTGGATGTGGTGCATAAACAATGAATTGTGGAACACTGAAAAAAATTAAATTAAAAAATGGAGATTAAAAAGACAAAGAAAATATAACTAAAAGGCGTATTTTTTTTAAATATAAAAAAGTTGGCAATCCCTTATCTAGACTAAAAAAAGACTCAAAACTGAAAGAGTAGACATTATACCTAGTAGTAAATATCAGGACCAGATAATTTCACTGGTGAGTTCTACCAAACATTTTTTAAAAAAATTAACACCAGGTCTTCTCAAACTCTTCTTAAAAACAGAAGAGGAGGAAACAGTCCTAAACTGAACTTATTTATTCATTTGACAGAGACACAGCAAGAGAGGGAACACAAGCAGGGGGAGCAGAAGAGGGAGAAGCAGGCTTCTGCTGGGCAGGGAGACTTGATGCGGGGCTGGATCCCGGGACTTAGGGATCATGACCTGAGCCAAAGGCAGATGCTTAACTGACTGAGCCACCAAGGCGCCCCCTAACCTAAACTTTTATTTTATGAGGTCAGCATTACCCTGATACCAAAGTCATATTAGGACACTACATATAGGGATATTGGCCTGTGGTTTTTTTGTTTGTTTAAGATTTATTTCTTTATTTTAGAGAGAGGGAGCATGAGCAGGAGGGGTAGAGGAGAGAATCTCAAGCAGACTCTACATTGAGCACAGAGCTGGATGTGGGGCTCGATCTCATGACCATGAGATCATGACCTGAGCTGAAACCAGGAGTCTGTCACTGAACCAAGTGCACCACCCAGGTGCCTTCCTGCCTGTGCTTTTCTTACAAGTATATTTGCAAAAAATCTCAACAAAATTCTAGCAAACCAAATCCAACAGGACACTGAGAAGACTATACACCATGATCAAATGGGATTTTCCCCTGGGATACAAAGGCAGATCCACATATGCAAATAATTAAATGTAATAAATTAATAAAATGAAGACAAAATCGGAGAGGGAGACAAACCATAAAAGACTCTTAATCATAGGGAACAAACTGAGCATTGCTGGAGGGGAGATGGGGTAACTGGGTGCTGGACATTAAGGAGGGGATGTGATGTCATGAGCACTGGGTATTCTAGAAGACTGATAAATCCCTGACCTGTACCTCTGAAACCAGTAATACATTATATGTTAATTAACTGATTTAAATAAAAATGAATATGGAAAATTCTTATAAATCATCTCAGTAGATGCAGGAAAAGCATTGGCCAAAATTCAATATCATTTCATGTTGAAAACACTCAAGAAGAAAAAGAAAAAAGAAAACACTCAAGAGGGGCGCCTGGGTGGCTCAGTGGGTTAAAGCCTCTGCCTTTGGCTCAGGTCATGATCCCAGGGTCATGGGATGGAGCCCCGCATCAGGCTCTCTGCTCAGTAGGGAGCCTGCTTCCAATCTCTCTGCCTGCTTCTCTGCCTACTTGTGATCTCTGTGTGTCAAATAAATAAATAAAATCTTAAAAAAAAAAAAGAAGAAGAAAACACTCAAGAAACTGGGTATAAAAGGAATGCATCTCAACATAACAAAATCTATATAAAAAACCCTCAATAGAACTGAAAACTTTCCTGCTGGGATTAGGAATATCAAGGTGCCCACTCTCAGCTCCTATTCAGCACAGCTCTAAGTCCCACTAGAGCAATTAGGCAAAAAGAGAAACAAAAGGCATCTAGATTGGAAAGGGAGAAGTAAAACTACTTCAGTTCGCAGAAAATACGATGTTACATAGAAAATCCCTGAAGACCCTACCAAAAAAACTATTAGAACTAATCACCAATTTAAAGTTGCAGGATATGAAATTAATATAAAAAGATTAGTTGTGGGGATACCTGGGTTAAGCGTGTGCCTTCAGCTCAGGTCATGATCCCTGGGTCCTGGGATCAAGTCCCCTGCTCAGTGGGGAGACTGCTTCTCCCTCTGCCTGCTCTGCCTGTAGCTCTCCCTGCTGTGCTTTCTCTCTCTCTCTCTGACAAACAAATAAATAAAATCTTTAAAAAAATATTAGTTGTGTTTCCATACACTAAGAAAAAACTATCTGAAAAAAAAAAAAAAAACCACAATTCCATTTACAAGAGCATCAAAATACATAGGGGTATCTTTAACCTAGGAATGAACATCCTGCCATTTGGCAAAACATAAATGGACTTTGAGGACTTTATTCTATGTGAGGTAAGTCAGAGAAAAACAAACTATATGTTATCAGTCACATGTGGAATCTAAAAAAGCCAAGCTCACAGAAGCAATAAAATGGAGGGTACCAGGGGCTGAGGGATAGACGGAAAGGACAAATACTGACCGAGGTTATAAACATACAGTGAATAGGAAATAAGCTCCAGAGATCTAGTGCACAGGATAGCAAATACAACAGTGGTATTATAACCACTGAATTTGCCAAGAGATTGAAACATAATTATTCTAATCACTAAAAAGAAATATAATGTAACATGATAGAGGTGCTAATTATTGCTACATGGCAATTGTATTGCATTATATAAATGTATCAAGTTAACATTTGATACAACTTAAATTTTACAGTATTATATATCAAATGTATTTCATACAAAAATTTTAGACACTGATGAAAAAAAACAACAAAAGACTCAGGATCACCAAAAGAATCTTGAGGAAAAACAAAGCTGGTAGTCATTATTCTTTCTGATTTCAGACTTTAATACAAATCTGTATTAATCAAAACAGAATAGTACTGGCATAAATACAGACACACAGAACAGAATCTAGAGCCCAGAAATGAGCCCTGACATATATGGTGAATTCAAATTTCATGAGGAAATCAAGAAGATTCAACAGAGGAAAAACAGTTTCTTCAGTAAGTATGTTAGGGAAACTGGACAATAACATGCAGAAGAATGAACCTGGACTCCTATCTTACACCACTCCCCAAAATTAACTTGGAATGGCTTAAATTCTTATACGTAAGATCCCAAACTGTCAAACTACTAAAAGAAAACACAGGGAATATGTTCCTCAATATGGGTCTTGGCAATGATTTTTTTGGATATGACAACAAAAGCATAAACAACCACGGCAAAAATAATCAAGCCGAACTATACTGAACTATAAAACTTCTGCAAAGCAAAAGAACTAGGAAAACAAAAAGGTAATCTACAAACAGCAGAAAATATTTTTAAAACCATCTATTAGATAAGAAGTTAATATAAAATCTATATAAATTATTCACACAACTCAAGAGCAAAATTGAATTAAATTTTAAAATGGGGTGAGAACCTGACAGACATTTTTCCAGAAAAGACATACAGGTGGATAACAGGTACATGAAAGGTGCCCAATATCACTTCTTCAGACAAATGCCGATCAAAACCCTGAAATAGTATTTCACACTGTTAGAACAGCTATATTGAACAGACAAGGGATGTGTGTTGGCAATGCCATGGGAAAAGGAGAGGACTATTTTGGGAATATAAAATGGTAAGCCACCATGGAAATATAAAATGGTAAGCCACCCTGGAGAACAGTATGGAGTTTCCAAAAAAAACCCATGAAAAATACTACTCCCATATGACTGAGCAAATGAACTGCTATGTAGTACATATAAAGGAAATGAAAACAGAGCCTTGAAGAGATATTTGTAGCTTCATGGTCATTGCAGCCTTATGCACAATAACCAATATGTGGAATCTACCTACACGTATATTGAAAGATAAATGGATAAGGAAAAGGTAGTATATATCCACAAAAATGGAATATTTTTTAAAAAGATTTTATTTATTTGAGAGAGAGAGAACAAGCAGGGTGAGGGTAGCAGAGGGAGAGGGAGAAGCAGGTTCCCCGCTGAGCAGGAAGCCCAAGGTAGGGTTTGATACGAGAACCCGGAGATCGTGACCTCACCTGCCTTCAGGTGACTGAGCCGCCCAGGTGCCCCTGTCCACACAAAGGAATATTATTTAGCTCCATGAAAGGAGGAAATTCTGACTTTGCAACAACACAGATGGAGCTTGAGGACATTAAACTAAGGGGAGAAAGTCAGAGAATGACAGGTATTTATTTATTTATTTGACAGAGAGAGAGAGAGAGAGAGAGAGAGAGAGATCATAAGTAGGCAGAGAGGCAGACCAGGGGAGAGGGGGAAGCAGTCTCCCTGCTCAGCAGAGATCCAGACCCCGGGCTGGATCCCAGGACCCTGAGATCATGACTGAGCCGATGGCAGAGGTTTAACCCACTGAGCCACCCAGGTGCCCCAACTTGTTGTTTTTTTTTTTTTAAATCAAGTATTACTGACCGTTTAGTTTCAGGTGTACAGTGTAATAATTCAACAATTCTATATATTTCTCAGTACTCTTCAAGAGAAGTGCTACTCTTAATCCCCTTTATCAATTTCCCTTATCACTCTACCTACCTCCCCTCTGGCAACCACCAGTTGTTTATTTTTAAGAGCCTTTGGGATGTTATTTACATCTTCTTTCCTTTGTAAGTTTTGTTTCTTCAATTCCATATATGAGTGAAATCATATACTATTTGTTTTTCTCTGACCTTTCAGTTAGTATTGTACTCTCTAGGTTCTTAAGTTGTCATTTATGTGCAGACTCTTAAAAAAAAAAAATCAACCTCACAGACACAGAATGCAAAATGGTGGTTGCTATGGGCTGTGGGTAACAAAAATGGGAATTTGGTCAAAGTGCACAAACTTGCAGCTATAATATCCTAAGTTCTGGGAATCTAGTGTATAACATCATGACAATAAATAACATACTGTATTATATACTTGAAACTTGTTAAGAGCGTAAATCTTAAATATTACCACTCTTCCCCCAAATTAAAAGTGAAAAGATAGAGGTAGTAACTAAGATCACTGTGGTAAGCATTTGCAACACATGCCTGTATCTGATCAGACTGGACACCTTAAACTTCTCATGTTATATGTTAATATTTCAATAAGGGTAAGGGAAAATGAACATAAAAAGTTCAGAAGAAAAGTAGAACATAATTAAATCTAAAAGAAGTTACTTCAATTAAGGACAGGCTAAAGTTGAATTTTATACAATGGATATATTCACCAATTAATGCTTATGTCCTGCTGACTACATCGTCAGTTGCATGAGAAAAATTTCCTAACCTTAATCATGTCTTAATTCTTAGGAATCATTGAGAATGAACACATCCATCTTTCCAAGGAAATTGCATATTATTTTATTTAAGCGTATTTCTGATTTGAACAAAACTGAGGTTCATTATGCAAGAAAACCAAGGTAATTAGTAATAGCTTTAGAAACAGTTCCTCTCTTATTCTTGTAACAGTTGGGAAATTTTAACTTTTATTAAAAGAGACTGTAATTTTATGATATTAAATAATTTTACCTTCCTAAATGAAACATTTTCTACAATTGTTCACTTATATCAAGGAACTATAAAAACAACCTAGTAACTTTCAAGTGATTAAACATATCATTCCTTATTTAAGTTTTAATTGACTCTACAAAGTCTCTCACATTTCAAATAATTTTATAAGCCAAAATTCAGCTAGCAAAGTAGTATCATTATTACTGTACCTTATTCTGTATTCTCTTTGATGATAGCTGAGCACAGTAACAGTGTAATTATATTTACGTGGTGAGACAGAATGCCCTTATTTTTTCCTGAAAATCACCCTGAGATTAATCATTTCAAAAGCCCATAAAAGCTTGGTCAGTGTAATATTACAAGTGTTGAATAATTTGATTTGCATGAACTTATAGATTATGTCACTTAGAAAAACTATTGATACCTATACAGTTCACTCAAAAATGGTTCTGGTCGGGACACCTGGGTGGCTCAGTGGGTTGAAGCCTCTACCTTCGGCTCAGGGCATGATCCCAGGGTCCTGGGATCAAGCCCTGCATCGGGCTCTCTGCTCAGCAGGGAGCCTGCTTCCCCTCTCTCTGCCTGCCTCTCTGCCTGCTTGTGATCTCTATCAAATAAATAAATAAAATCTTTAAATAAAATGGTTCTGGTAAATTTTAGACAAGCACTGTTCTTGAAAAGTATTTTTGAAAATTTTAAGGAGGCAAGAATTGTTTTCAAAGTTTTAGGCAAGAATTATTTTAGTATTTTTAAGACTTACATTTCAGTATGATTTTTTAAAAAGATTTTTAATTTATTTGACAGAGAGAGAGATCACAAGTAGGCAGAGAGGCAGGCAGAGAGGAAGGGAAGCAGGCTCCCTGCTGAGCAGAGAGCATGACACGGGGCTCCATCCCAGGACCCTAAGATCATGACCTGAGCCAAAGACAGAGGCCTTAACCCACTGAACCACCCTGGCGCCCCTTCAGTATGATTTTTAGAATAACAAATATTTAAGTTACTAGCTCTCTAGGAGAGAAAAAAGATAGTTGTGATTTAGTCACAGATCACCAATTAACTTAATGGCATTTTATAAAAAATCATGTCAAGAAAATTATATTCAATTATTATTTCATTTTATAAGGATGTTAGAAATATAATGGCATATGAGGTATGTAAACATAGTTGATATTTTGTAATAAAGATACTTTCTGAAAGAATTTTAGTGGATTTTCTTGTAATGTTTTTCTCATTCAGAAAATGATTTAACTGGAGTGCCTGGGTGGCTCAGTCATTAAGCATCTGCCTTCGGCTAGGGTCATGATCCTGGGATATAGCCCTGCATCAGGGCTCCCTGTTGAACTTCTTTGTAAGTAAACTATTACCTGAGGTTCTGCTTTCTTAAGTCAGAATTCGACAATGAGAACTACTATGCCAAAGATTATATGTTTTTTAGTGTCTTGGCAATTATTTTTAAATTGTTCTTTTTGTTCACTTATACCTCCAATAGCAAAGCGGAAAGAGCTCAACTCAGTAAATCTGGAAGCATTTCATGGTGTTTCATGGCTTTCTTAAGCAGGTAACATAAAACTGAGCCAGAATTTACTACTTCATGGTCATTAAATCCACAACATGGTAAGGACATCAGAAATGACATAGATGTAATTATGTGTATTACCAAGAGAAATGACATATGCTTATGAAGGATTTGCTGAATCAATGGAAAATATTTTTTTAAAGAGTAAAGGGGAAATGAAATCCCCATTATTCATTTTTGCTTTTGAAAAGATCCTACACAGTGAAGGAAATAACCAACAAAACCAAAGCAAATTATGCAATGGGAAAAGATATTTACAAGTGACAAATGTGATAAAGGGTTAGTATTCAAAATAGATAAAGAACTTATAAAATTCAACACACAAAGAATCACAAGTAATCCAATTAAAACATTGATAGGAAACACGAACAGGCATTTCTCCAAAGAAGACATCCAGATGGCTAACAGACATCTGAAAAGATGCTCAGTATCATTCTCAGGGAAACATGAATCAAAATTACCAGAGATAACCTCCTAAGTGTCAGAATAGTTAAAATAAAAAACACAGGAAACACGTGTTGATAAGAATATGGAAAAACCTTTGTACACTGCTGGTAGGAATGCATACTGGTGTACCTACTGTGGAAAACAGTGTGGACTTTTCTAAGGAAGTTAAAAATAGGGGCACCTGGTGGCTCAGTCTCTAAGCATCTGCCTTCGGCTCAGGTCATGATCCCAGGGTCCTGAGATCAAGCCCCACATCAGGCTCCCTGCTTCTTCCTCTCTCATTCCCCCTGCTTGTGTTCCCTCTCTTGCTGTGTCTCTCTGTCAAATGAATAAATAAAATCTTAAAAAAAAAAAAAGTTAAAAATAAAAGTGCCCTATAATCTAGCAATTGCACTACTAGATTTATGCAAGGAATACAAAAGTACTAATTCAGAGGGATACATGTGCCCTGATGTTCACAGCAGCAATATCTACAATAGCTAAATTATGGAAACAGCCCAAGTGCCCACTGCCTGACACAGAAATAAAGAAGAAGTGGTGTATATATATACAGTGGAACGGTACTCAGCTATGAAAGGATGAAATCTTGTCATCGGCAATCACATGGATGGAGCTAGCGTGTATTGTGCTAAGCAAAATATGTCAGTCGCAGAAAGACAAATACCCTGTGATTTCATTCATATGCAGAATTTAAGAAATAAAAAAATAAGGGCGGAAGAAAGAGAGGAGGAGGTAAACAAAAAAACAGATTTATAACTATGGAAAACAAGCTGATGGTTATCAGAGGAGAAGCGGGGAGAGGCTGGTGAAACAGGTGATGGGTGTTCAGGAGAGACGTGCTGAGATGAGCATGGATGACGTGTGGGTGTGGAATCACTGCATGGTGCACTCGACGCTAATATTACAGTGTATTAACTAACTAGAATTTATCATTTTTTTAACTGGAAATTAAATAAAAATTTTTATAAAAGGAAGGTGGGAGAACAGCAAGTTTAGGGCTCAAACAGTGCACATTTCCCTATAACTTCATTTTTGAATTATGTGTGAGATACTCAGAAATCCTAAAAGAATTAGCTCTCAGCAATTTTAATTACTCAGACTTGTAAATATTCCTATCTTGATATCAGTAAAGGCAAAAAAATTAATTTCTCCCTATGCACTTTATAATTAATAATATATAAACTGCTTTTCACATAGTGTTGGGTTTTGTTTTTTTTTTTTTATACTTAAGGTACTGAGCATTACTCTTCAGTTTGTAAATACTACATTCTCTGATTCTTAAGATCCCTTTTTGACCCTGGTAAACAGAAATCACAAAAAATGTTTGGTTTTGAGCAGGTGGTATGTACCAATCAGAATGTGCCAA